>NC_051160.1:187892861-187972860 GCF_013339745.2 Dermacentor silvarum
GCGTTCGCATGTTTAAAGAAGGCGTCGGGCGCCGCTTGGATACCACCCAAGCGGCAAATACCATACCACCTTGGCATCGTACCATATGTGCAGTAACTGCTCTGAACAAAGTGGCGTTAGTGTCGCAAGATCGACCAGTTGAACCGATTTGGTCCGAAACCAGCTCGAATGTTGAACCACTCTGTACTTCGAGTACGGTGCTGTGCAGTATTCTTACGTGCACTTGAAAATTTATGGCAACGTTGGCACTTAGCATCGTGGTGATGTTGACTGATTAGCCTTGACTTCTACGAGGGGGAACTTGGGCTATGGCAGACAGTGTAATTGAGGGCTCCAGGCCCTGACATCGCCAACCTATGATTTATTACCGGTGTCCAAAACTGATTTGTACGGCCCTTGGTGCATTTCGCCGCTGTCTGAATGCGGTCGCCTAACCGGCAACAACAAGCTCTTGACTTGGAGCGAGGCATCATGATATTTTATCAGCTGAGACACTAAAAAGAAGCGATGAACGCTGATACGATGTCAAAGTGTTCTAGGCAGGGAAGCTTGCAGGTGGGTGGTTACATAGTGAGCTTTCTGTCATATTTTGGGAGTATTGATAATCACGGCTTCTTTCTGCATTTATTTTTAGGGCTATTTTAATAGCTATCCGTGGCCTAAACAGTGAACCTATACGAAGTGAACGCGCGTTTCTTCGTTAGTTGGCGCTTGAAAACATCGTCGACAAGTAGCCGATAATGAGGTAGCTGATAATGAGCCTATGCACCGCATCACAACCGCACCTGCAGTGTGCAGTGCGGTGACATACCATACCGACGAACGTGCGGGTCATTGGCACTTTGTTTTGAGGCCATACGAACCATATATTATGGAACTTTTGTTTTTCATTAATTAGTACAGAAATGAAAGACAGGTGGTGGTGATTTAGCAGGCGTATGCAGCAGACCTGCCGCCAATGGCTCCGACTGAGCGTCTAGTTGTGCGCCAAATATGGCGCCATGTGTCCAGCAGTCCTGTCTCTCGCACAGTAGCGCACCCGGATCTCTGCATGGGGGGGGGGGGGGGGGGGGGGGGTTGACAGTTTGCTAATACCAACTAAACAGCACTAATTTCGATTTCTTCACGGGAACTTGTCAAAAAAATTCGCTTTTTGGCGAGTGTGCAGACGATTGCGCGTCTTACATCGTAGTTGCAGTACTCAAATGCGTAAGGAAAGAAAAGGGGTTAAACATAACCGGGGGTTAAGTCGGCCTCAGGGGGGGGGGGTTACAACCCCCGAACCCCCCCCCCCCCCGTCAGTGCGCCACTGCTCTCGCATAAATGTGAGCAGAATGCGTAACAATTTCACCACAATTCTTTTCACGGCGGGCGATGAAAGGGCGAGCGCGGTTGAGCTTGTCGGCGCTGTAGCAGACGCCCGGAAAAGGAAGCTGTCTAATAGGGGCGTGCCAGTGATTTGTCGGGAGAGCATAGCCTCAACTACAGACGCGTGATGTGCAATTGCTATATCAGGCAACCACGCTTCTTTGATTCCTTGTCGTTTACTCCAAGCTATGCTTCCTCCTCGCTCTCATACGATGTCGTAAGTTAACTGCGCTGCCACTTCTGTGGCACGCTTATCTTAGCGAAGAAAATTTTTCGCTAAGAAGTGCGTACGAACGGCGCAGCTTAGAGAATTCCGCCCAGATGTATAAGCTCTTTGCCGTTGCCAAGGTTCTTAATTCGACTGCATCCACAAGGATCTTGACCCCCAGAGTTCGCGGCTGATCAATTGCGTAGCAGATAATTCATGTTTAAGTTTTTGGCAGGGTTTTCATTTCCGGTCCAGTGCACCATAAATGGATGTCATTGTACTTTGAAGTTCCGTGCCTAGATTGTGAATGAACTCTCTCCAACAACTGGGATCGTTGGTCAGCCGGTAGCGTGCAATCAGCGAGTCATTCCACAATACACTGCTTTGATATCTTCCGGTCATTCTCGCGTGAGACAAGTATACATGTAACCACAAGACAAGGTAGGTGTTCGAATCAATCTAAGCTCACAATTTTCGTTATCGAGAGTCGTAACTTGCACAAGACGAGGCTCAGTGATAAGGACGTAGTAGACGGCACTATAAGCTGTTTTACTTGTGTAAGATAATAAGTGCAGGGCGCGTCTCATGTGCTGTGAAATAGCATTGCCTTGTAATAAAACAGAGGAATTTTGATCACACAAAGTTCTCGATGTTCTGAAATCATTTGCATCAATATTAAGAATTTATTCTGGTAGTTGTTTCCCCCCAAATGGTATGCATTTTCCTGGCCTTCACGAAGGGTATCTTCATCTGAATGGGAATAGTGTCAAATCCCATGGGCTGGCCAGCCGTGATGTAATTTAAAGCGTGATTCTTTAGTGTTCCTCTTTTGATCGACAAATTCGGTAACGTTTTCTGAAGTGAAATAGAACGTCATGACCGACTCGGAGTTATACTAATCCAAGCACTTCAAGCACTCTGTTGATTTGTCCAAGGTGTAATTGAGGTTGCTGTGCTAAATAGCAACTAGTATCGTTGGTTCGCTAGATGACCAATTGTGGAGTTTCATTGAAGCACTTTCGAAAATTTTGCTTGCCCTAAAGTGCAACTTAGACACTGGCCCCCTGTTTTAGCACTGGGTAATAGTAATGGTTATCTATTTATTATTTATTTTATTTATTTGTTTATTGTACATACTGCAGCGCTATACAGGGCATTGCAGGAGTGGTGAACAACAATGGTGAACAGTGGCGAAGAAAAATAAGTGAATCTGAACAAAGACTCTTACAACATAAGCAAACCTAAATTTAGTACAGTAGTTAAAGCACTGGAGGATCATTTTCTTCAATACAGAAAGCAGCAAAGCAGTGAAATACATACACAATGCAGAAACCAAACTTAACTCAAGCAGTTACACACACTTGTTTTCATAGAGCACATTCGAATTCGCTTATCGGGAGTGAACGAAGACAGCCAGGTAAGCAATTCCATACCTCTATAGTGCGGGGAAAGAAGCTGTACTTAAAAGTATTTGTAGGGCATAGAAAGGGAAAATATTGAGCTCGTGGAAGGTACGTGTAGAAGAAGGCTTGGCAAAAGATGAGCACGGTGTTCGAAGTATTATAGGACTTGTTAATTACGTTGTTATTGATTCCACGTCATGACGCACGGAAATAACGTTATATTAAGAGAGGGAAGGCAGATTATGGTGAAATATAGCGGTCATACCGGTCAGAAATGATGCCGACGTCTTTCTTTTGTACTGCTCCTAGTTGGATTAGGTTATTTTGGTTGTGGGGTGACAACACTGTGGCGGCATAATCGATAATGGGAAAACAAGTGCTTTTGTATATGAAGAGTTTAGTATCCTTTGGAGCCTCTGGATAGTACGATTTAGGCATGCAAGTTGTTTTAAGGCCTTAGAACATCTCTGATCAATGTGTGCAGACCATGACAGATTGTGAGTAAACGTTACGCCAAGGTATTTATATTGTGGAACTCTAGTTAAGATGATCCATTCAAGGAATATGTCGCAATTAGGGCGCTTCTCTTTTTGGGAAGGACATAACAACGGGTTTTAAATTAATGTTCATTTTCCTGTTTTCGCACCAAACACCCAAGGAAGCAAAGGAATCGTTCAGTCGCTTATGATTAGTCGCAGAATCAATCACGGTCGTATAGACGCAATCGCCAGCATAAGGACGAATAGTGGAAGTAACATTTTTTGGTAGGTCATTGACATAACTACGAAAAGAATAAAGGAACCACGACTGACCCCTGATGAATCCCAGAGCTATACTAGAAACTTTTGAGCATGCAATATATGCACTAGTATATTGTAGACTATTCTAAGGCTTTTCATAGCGTACTACATTAGCCAAACGTTGAACCACTTTGGCTTGCGAGGGTATTTCTGGATCTCTCAAATTCTTACATTAAACATCGCGAAGAGCAAATACACATTAAGCATCAATCTTCAAGTAGAGAGCACTTAGGGCCGTTGTTTCACAAGGGGGAATTTGGGGCCACTTATGTTCTGCCTGTATAATGAGGACGTTATCTGAATTGATAATTCCACGCAATTTATAATATACGCTGACGACACTACACTGCTTTTCACCGCCCGTGATGTCGGCGACGCAGTGATTGATGCCCACCGCTTATTACGGACACTATAATCATGGAACAATGATAATTCTGTAAAAGTAAACGCTGATAAAAGAAAAGCTGATTTTTTCAGACCTAAACACCGCGTAATTGGTGGTTAGATAGGGTTATATATGAAACCATGTCTTGAAATAGCTCCTTGCGTTAAAAGCATTGGAGTTTTGTTTGAGTAACACATGTATTGAAATAAGCACACAAACCTGATTACGGGAAAAAATCACACGGGTCTTAACGCGGTAAACCTAACAAATGCAACTTTTACTTGTCAAATCTATTGGCTTTTTAGGGGGAAAGCCTTTAATGACTTATTCTCGCGGTCGCGCGTCCGTCCGTTGCGCTGGAATCGTGCCAACTGTAGGCCTCTCCTGCGCGCAGTGGCGCAAACCTCCATCCCCTCTTAGCAACCTTGCGCGCCGGTAGGGGCTCAAGCTGTGCATAGCAACTTAGCCGTCACACAGTAGCAGTAGAACGAGCGCACGCGCATCGCCGGTGGCAGCTGCACCAAGGTCGATCCACATAGGTCGCGAAGCTTCGTGCGAAAAGCGGTTCAGAACGAATGTCACCGACATCAGGCAAGGGCTGATTAATGGGAGCAGCGATTGAAGCGCTACTATGTTTGGAGGGAACCAAACATTGGGAAAAAAAGCGTTAATTAAAGCGAGACACAGTTAAACTCAGTTCAACGAAAATAAAATTCCTAATGAATTTTATATATAGCATGGCGAGAGCCAGAACAACTCTATGTTACTTGATCATTATCAATAAATACCTCTTTTTCGGCGCCCACCGTAAGAGTCGGCCTACCGATAAGCGGCTGGCGTTGACGCCGCTATCACTTGCAATGCAATGTAACTCTTGAAGTGGGCAGAAAGGCGCGCTGTAAAGTTCACTGTTACAATACGCCCCCACCTTCGTGTTGCTTTGATTGTCGAAGTTTGTCTGAATTTAATGCCCCAACAGTTTCATTGTTTCTTAACCTGTTCAGTCAAAAGCAGTGAGTTACGACCGCGAGATAATTGTTTACTTTAGTTGTTTTCGTGGGACAGCGCTGGCCGACTGGCTCGGCGTCCGACGAAAGGACGAGAACTCTAGGCTCAAAGCGTTCGTCGGCCTCCAAGCAAAGTATCTTCTGTGCAGCGATGCGATTTCAACACCCGTACGGCTGATCTTTTCCTGCATCGCTTTCCGCGCTGAAATCTCGAAACGCCCATCAAGTCGAATGGCGGGGCATCTGAATATACAGCTACCTGGCAGGCCTCCGAAATCAAATTTCGCTCCTATGAGAACAAAATGACGTCACTTCTGCTTTTAACGGATATGACGTCAAATTATTTTTTCTTCCGCCGGAAGTGTTCCTTTCTCACACAGATCGCGCTAAGCACCATGAACCGCGGATGAACCGCCACGTTTTGAACGTATGGGCTTCTATGGAAGCTTCGCTACCAGGTATATTTACCTTGGCTGCACCGCCACTCCTTCGCCAGACGTCTCGTTGCAGTAGATTGAGTGAAACGCATGGCTCCGAAGCGGCCCGGCGATCCCGCGCCAAGCAGTTCCGGGAAGCGGCAGCGGACGCCGGATTGCCCCAACACTAAACGCCAGAAGAACAAGGACCGAATGCGCATGCGACGACTGAACATGTCAACTAGATGCGATAGCAAGGGAGGCAGAACGGAAACGCCAACAGTGACTGTTTAGATCGCCGGGTACCAAAGGCAGGGAAGCAGAACGAACGCGGCACCAGAGACAGGCGATATCACCGAACACGCATCGATAAGAAGATCTCTTCTCAGAGGACAACTTTGAAGCAATCGATGAATGTCATATGGTATGCACAGAGAAGTAACAGGTTCGTGCATTGAATGTATGGACGTGACCGTGAATAAAGACAGATAGAATGTATAGACGGTCCCTCGTTTACTACAAGCACATTTGGGTAATTCAAAGGGATATCGGTGAACACTGTGGCCATTCCAGTGGGGCGCCGTGTACAACAATGCATACAGTGGGTTGTCCACAAGGCTTTCGCCAAGCACACTTTAGAATTTCCAAAGTGTCTTCGATAATTTTTTATTTACAGCACATTGTTTACGCCATATATAAGGTAATGGTAGTTAGTGTGGAGCAGGACTACCCTAGACAGTATTACTAACCTCCATACAATAAAAAAAAGCTAATTCGTGTCATCCTGAATTCCCCATACAACAGCCACACTGCACCACTTTTTCATCAATTCAGCTTAGTTCCTTCAGCGCAATTATACGGAAACACGCTGGTTAAACGCTATGAGGTAGATGTTTCCAAGAATAACATCTTACCGAGCATCCCTTCATTGAAAAAAAAAACGAAAACAGCGCGCTCCTCACCTTATTTTGAAAATGGAAACTTCCTCTCGAAATAGAACCAACCACGGAAAACACACGTCACGCTACTTATTCACACTAAAGCGTCCACAGAAATTGCGTGTCTTAGGCTGTGTACTTTTGCTAGTAAGCTGCTTGCATTGTGTGGTTACTGTATATATTACCAACATAGGTGCAGTGTTTTTAAATACCTGCACCCAGAACATATCAAGCGATCGGATTTCGGTCTTATGATTGCCTGCTACGTTTCGTTCAAACTGAAATTGCAATTTTTCTGCTTTTTTCTTATATTTTATTTTGATTCGCAATTGTGTTATGTTGTTATTTTATGTTGCTATATAGCTGACATCTCAGAAAATAACTTTTTGTAGTTACGCATTTTTTTCCTTTTTTGCTGTGTTGCTGTGGCAAGCATATTTTAGCTCTGTGTTTATCTTTGCCAACCGTCTGCGGCAAGTTAAAGGCACCGTGATCCTCGTCAAGCCGTTTTGTGGCCTTTCGTCCACGGCCCTCAACATCTGTACTCTTGGGATTGCGATGTTGGAATAAAGTGATTAGTTTGTATTGATATGCGACCGTTAGCCGTTTAATAATCGGAACTCCGCTGAACAGCTGACCGATGGGACACCTTGCCCGCGATCCGTAATCCTCGCGGCAACAGATTGCAAAGCAAGCCAAGCAACGTTCCGAGCTCCCGCACTCGTGTTGGCGAGTGCCTTGGCCAAGAGCTCCCTCGGGCACAGATCCATGGATGGCCGCATTCACTGTAGCCTGTATCACCGGCGCCGACACTTCGGCATGCTGTGTTCCGTCAGCTGTTGTGTAGGTGCGTCTCTTGGCCCGCAGCTTTTGATCACGCGCTAACCACACGTGCCCAATCATGGCACGACGCACCTCCGAAGTAACGCAATCCAATCGCTCATTTGGTGAAGTCTACGCAGACTTGGTCCAATGGCAAATGTGCTCGTCCGTACTTCGTCGTCGTCGGCATCTTGCTCTTTACCTCATCCAAATACATTACCTCCTACCACAATCGGCGTCCTGCTGGTACGCCTCAATCACTTCGACATTGCAGGCTCCCAAATTTACACACTTCTCTGCAAAGTGCAACCTCTCAGCTTTCCTCATAGAATTTTTCTTCTACCATTTCCCAGGAAATGATTTTAGGGGGCCTTCATGGGCGGTAAAGACGGCTTTGCTTAGTACAGTCTATGACTTCTCTGATATAGACAGAAGTTGTTTACCTTTCAACGCAAATCATCGTATCTCTGTGGTATACACCTGGCATGTATACACCCTATTTGCGATTGTAATACACAAGCAGTCATAATAAGAATTTAGATATGCTGATTTATGTTAAATACACATTTTGCCACATTTTCAATCGCCGTGATCCATTACTGTCATAGTAATGTTCAGGTTCTTCTTGTACCACTCTTCTAATTGGGCGTCCGAGACGCACCGCCTGAGCCGGTTTACTCAAGGAGAGGATGTACTGCCGCTAACGATAGCGGCGACGGGTTCGCTGAGTTGAAATAGACTCCGATGACGATTGAGAAACAGCACTTATATTCACAACTATTTACAAGAATTTATAAGTACAAATACAAAACACATACAAGACGGAACTGGTACACATAGGGCGACCATATATCGACATAGTGGATGGTGCATAGCACCGAAGTTTGTCCAGAACCGCTTGGTCGGGGCAACGGGGCCACGCTTTCAACCCTTCGGTGCCCCGCCCCAAGCATTTACCACCCAGTCGCCACCGACTGGCTATGAGTGGTCGGCCGACGCACCAATCACGAATCCTGTGCTAGGATCGTCTTGTTCGCCGGCACTTCCGGTATTGCGCTTCTCCCTCTCCCTCAACACAACATACAAATAAATACAACGCTCCAAGAGGGGGGGGTGACAGCTGCGTACCATGCGTGCTCCCGTGCAAAGCCACAGCGCCCAGCACAATGGGTAAAATGAAATCTAAAGAACAGGCAGCAACTGGAAGCTGCAGTGATTGACCTTTGCTGTGACCCCTTCTCCGCTCGTAGCTATGCAAAAAACCGATACCGTAGTAGCTACGGGTCCTTTGTCAATGAAAGCTTGTTCAGTAAATGCTTGCTCAGAGAGGCCCTTCACGATGGTCAATTGTCAATGGTCTCCGAAACGCCATGCAAGAACGGTTACAATGGGAAAGGTGCCGGAGTACTGCGTTCACCCTTTCGGTGCCGACTACACACCCCGGCACGCTGCCCATCAGGAGCCAGCGTCAGTCACGGACATTTTGTTGTCAGGGCGACTGCACGGGATGTACGAGACGAAGCACCGATGTTCCCTCTTCTTTAGGACCGCTTTGTGTACTCTTGGGTGCCACCGGCGTCGTCACGCACCCTCTACGTTTGCTCAGTGCCCGCCGGCTCAACGCGCCCCTCCGCGTGTCAGGTATAATCGGCATGTCGTGCGCTGTGCCTCGACCTAATCTCGGCGCCGTCGCCGCGACGGGCGCCCACCACTGGCACTTAATCCTCCCATTGTATTTCGCTTGTCAAGCAACGACCATTGCCAATATGCGCTAGCTGTCTCTTCCCTTTCGTCGCAGCCGTTTCGCCTGGCGAGACCAGGTTGAACAAAAACGCCCATCTTAAGCCCTCTGAGCAGCAACTAAAGAACTAGCTAGCGCTTCTATAGCAGCAGGCTTACAGTCATCCAATATAATTAGTCGTTGAACATCAATTGCTAATCAGGGAAGAGCGTCGGGAAGAGGCCCATCATGGTGCTTCTGTGACTCAAGAGCAATGGCGACTTCTGACGTACGATATCAGGGAACCACTTGTGGACGATTTGTCAGTTTCTTGCTACCCCTACAGGAGGCACTTTCCCGTAGCCACAACCAGAACGACACGCCGCGCTTCATCGAAGGCCAAACAACCTCGAAACATTGAGTAAGTAAAACTTGATGGCAAGGTGTGAATAGTTACAACATAATCTTCCTCTTCAGCGGCCACATGGAGATAGGTTCGAGTGTGCGGCCAGCTGTCGGAACAAGTATACGGGGAAAATTATAAATGAAAATTGTTAAAGCAATTGCTGGGAAGAAAAACAATATAAGAATGACTGTAGCGGACACATTGAAATGCCCACACCAGCTCGTTGGAATTGCGGTATTTGTGTGTATTTGTGTGTATTTGTGTAAGTGCTGTATGTTAATTTGTGTATTTGTGAAATAGACGCACGGAGGAAATTACGCAAAAGTAATTTCTTTAGTTACTTTCGTGAGGCTGTTATTAGTGGCCCCAATTATAAAATTTTTGAAAGCTGTAACTGTAATTTTAATCGGTAATCGCAAACCATCGCTCGATTTGCAACGAATTGCAAATCGGTTTTAATTTGCAAACGGGGATAGCCGATATTCAAATTGACATTAGGAGGAAAAATGGAGCTGGGCAGGCCATGTAATGCGCAGGATGGATAACCGAGGGATCACTAGAGTTAAAGAATGGATACCAAGAGAAAGCAAACGCAGCCGAGGACGGCAGAAAACTAGGTATAGTGATGAAGTTAGGAAATTTGCAGGCACAAGTTGGAACCAGCTAGCGCAAGAGAGGGGTAATGGATATCGCAGGGAATGGCCTTCGTCCAGCAGTGGACATAAATGTATGCAGATGATGAAAATGACATTTTTTCTACACATGTACATGTCTGCTCCATTCCTTGATATCCACCGTGGAACCATTCAAAGACTGGTGCATTTAATCAGCGTCAGTAGGCTGTGGCGTTTGGCGCTCATTATGTTGCAAACATCGTCTTGGCTTCATGTTCCGACGTGTTGGGGCACCACTTGACGGATTGTGCGAAGAGCAACTTTTAATAAAAGTGAGAGGCATCCCACTCGGTCTCTAGCTGGCTGTTTCAAAGATGGCACGCAACTTGCCTAGTGGATTTATTCATCCGATTCGTATGTCTTAAATGATTCAACAATTTGCTTATCAAAAATTAATATTCATGTCCGGACTTTGTGTGGGACCTTGGTTACAGGGCAACGTATATTGCAACAATGCTCACGGGCAATATTTCCCTGCATGGACCTCTGAGCCAATAGGGAACAGTGATGCACTGAATGTCCAAGTCGATTCGGCAGCCCAAAGACGTAGCGATATCCTCAGGCGCTTTCAGTCATACTGCCTTGAGTATGCTGGAATATTGTGTCAGTATCCCAACTCACGTAACCATCATAATTTACGTCGGCAAAGAAGAATCAGGAGAATTAGCAGCCATCGTAACGGGCGACGAACTGCTGGTGCTCGGCCGTAAAATCGGCGTCGCAAGAGGTATCGTTCAGTCGCACGGAGCAATAGCGCTGGTAATTGTGACAAACTTCAGCAAGAAATATAAGCACATGAACAATGACACGAAGATCACACACAGGGAGGAGGCATTGGTAAAGCAAAGGCCTTGTCCTGTCGGATTTTACACAGCCTTTCTCGATCGGCCCAGCTTCTGATCCAGCTTTCCATGTCAACGCAACCCATCTCAGACGCAAGCAAAAAGAGCTCCAACGTCTTTTTCTACGATAAAATAACAGCTTTTTTCTTAAATCAACACTTCCAGAAAAACGAGTTGCGAATATTATATAATAACCGAGAATGCACTCAACCACTCCCTCCGAGCGCATGCATATATTCGATACGAAAACCAAAGTCATAAAGCCCAGATCGATGAAATGCTATTCGACGAAATGAACCAGTCGTTCAAGAGCCCTACGGTTTCCTGCAGTCTTAGTCAAGACGAAGGATATACCTTTGCGTTTTTGTATCGATTATCTTCGCCTTCAGATAAGTACGAATGACGTTAACCCCCCGCACGAATGGAGTACTTCAACACTACTTTTCGTAGATGGATCCAAAACTCGGTTGTGACAAATTAGATTAGACTAGATTGGCTTAAAGAAGAGCATTTTGACACGGCGGGTGGCCTGTATGAGTTCGAGGGGCTGCCGTTAGGGGTTTGCTCGCAACCTACAACTTTCTAGTGAACGACTGATGTTATGTTCGAAGACTTGAATTGTCAGATCCAAATCGCTGACTAGGATTTATGCCCTCATCTTGCCGCCAATTTTCACGATCACTTGAGGCACTTTCGAGCGGCACTCTAATCGATCAAGTCATTCGGAGTCACCCTGAAACCGGAAAAAAGACTGCGTGTACGGACAGCTCCTGTTCATAGGCCACGTCATTAGCAATTGAATTCTGTACAAATTCAAAGAAGACTGATTACATCGAACATTTCCCGCAGTCCGTGCACTAGAAGGTAGTACCCAGGGGCGAGATTCACAAAGCTTTTCTTTCGTAAGTTTGCTTTGCCATTGGTTGGCCGCCTTCGCTAAAGATAAGTCTGGCGTCCGGATTGGCTAAAGTTTTCATACAAAAATTCGAGCGTAAGAAGTTGTCGTGAATTCGGGCCCAGATTCATGGACTTCTGCACTGAGGCGACTGACACTTTGTAATAGGTATATCCCCCATCGTCGCAGCTCTGATTCTTCTGACAAACAACGTAGAGTTCAAAAGAGAAACGCAGCAGATGAAAGAACTTGAAGAGCTCCATCGACGCCTGCAGTTTGCCAGAAAGACGGACTTAAAATGGTCATTGTTTGTGCAAGCCAGTTGGCATGAAAAGCAGAAGGCAATTATCCTACGAAGGAAAAAGAGTGCCTTGGCATCATTTAGTCGGAAAAAAAAATATCGCCATCGCGTATACCGCAGGTTCTTCAAAGTCGTAAGCCACCATCGCGTACTCTTCTGGCTGACAAACTTAAACTACCCTTCAGATGGTGGAGCCTCAGGTAACCTCAGTCTTGACATTTGGGCCGTACGAATATGGATGGAACTTGTGGGTGGCGAGTTAAAAATGAGGTCATATTTTTGGATTCCACCCGAACGAACGCCGTGCTGGTATTTGTGTTGGTGAATAAATCAGCCAAAAACATTGACATTATCGATATAACAAGCCCATAAATAAGACTAAGGTAGCTGGAGCCTTACGTTGCTCAGAAGTCATGTCGTTAAACTGAAACAGTATGCCAGGAGTAACCACCATCTTAAGGGTTGTTTAAGTTTGTGAGCCAGAAGAGTACGCGATGGTGGCTTACCACTTTGAAGGACCTGCGGTATACGCGATGGCGATATTTTGTTTCCGGCTAAATGATGCCAAGCCACTCTTTTTCCTTCGTAGGATAATTGCCTTCTGCTTTTCATGCCAACTGGCTTGCACAAACGATGACCATTTCTTTTAACAGTCGGGTGAATTGGTATCTGCTAGTACTACGATCGGAGGTCAAGCGTTGAAAAGTACGAGACCGAGTCAAGGCAGTCAACAGCATCGTCAATCGTGATGGTCGATCGTGGTGAGAGAATAACGCCTTTTTGATGCGGTGCTAGTCGGCACGAAATCTCATTGAGTTTGCCTTTTTCTTTAGCGACTATAACAGGAGCTGCCAAAGGGCTGCAAGAGTCCTAAATAACGCCCTCCTGCAGCAAGTCGTTGACCTGTTCGGCGTTGATTTTCATTTTTGTGGTAGATATGCGATAGAGTTTGCGAGGCACCGGAGTCCCTTGCCATGTGTCCATGATATGTTGCACGCCGGATTCCCCCAACATCCGAGAAGGCTGGCTTTGGGCAGGATAAAACACTGACGCAAATGATTTAAGGCCTCATGAGAGCACACCTTGCTCAGAAGATGCCGACTTGTTTAACATACGTCGTAAATGAGCCGTAAAGTTGGGCATTATTGATTGATGTCTGAAGACGCTGCAGTCATTTGTACATCAATTGGGGCTTGCTGTTCAAATGTTTCTCTTTAGGTCTGACAGGCACAGCAAGCTACTCCGTATAGGCATTGATTGGATGGAGCAATAAAGAATAGTTCGATGGACCAGCATATTCTTATTACTCGCGCGATTGTGGTCTGGCTGGACAAAGACACTACATGATCGCATCCAGACGCATGAATAAAGCACTGATACAAACATGGTATTCCGACCAGACAGGAATACATCTTGAGACAGCAAAAAGCGTGAGCCTGATCGGACTGTAAGGTATTAATTATGACACTTGGAAACATGCTGCGTAGTAGAGTCTCTCCAGTCCCGCAGTCAAGGGTAAACCAAGCGATTTTGTATGCCTTTGGAAGGCATTGCCGCAGCAGCACCACAAGTGCACGTAACGGGCTCATTCTAGTGGAGTGTATAAGAGTGATATGACGAAAAACTCATGCTAGGGACCCGATTAAAGACAAACTGTGACGAGTAGTGCTCCTGTAGAAACAAAGGAAATTTAGAATACTGCCCGAATAATACAGCATAAATCAGTGTTGTTCAAGCGGCTGTTATAGGCAGTACTACCGATGGAGAACTGCCATAGCTCTCCCCCACCGTTGATAACATTAACGATGCAGCCAATGAAACAACGTAAAACGTCTGATCGAGATAGACTGTCCCTTACACACCAGCCTAACCATTCTGCGACCTGCTGTCTACCAGACAAAATCTTTAACGTAACGTGACAGGTCCGCATAACACGAGATCGCAATGCTGTCACTCCACGCGACATGGGGCTTTGGATGTACCTGCATGAAAGCGGCTCACACCTGCCCCGCCTATAGCAGTTCCTTGCCAAACGAGGACGAATAAGCTTACGATTCAAGGGCGCTCCTGGTTAAAAAGGAGTGCAAGTGGCTAGAAAAATAACGTGCAGGGTAAGCTAAAACGTCTACTACGCTAAATAGGCTTTTTTGTGACTGATTTAGTCAAATGCAAAAAAAAAACATTAGAGATTTTACATACCATAACGACAATTTTACAATGAAGCACGTTGTAGTGTGGGTCTGCAGAATTTTGACCCCCTGGGTCTCTTTGACTAGTAGCCATGCATAGTGCGCGGGCGTTTTCGCATTTCGCTTCCATCAAAAACGGCTGCATTGGTCGAGGTTTGATCAGCCGACATCCTCATCAGCAGCGCTATGCCATTTCTCTAAAAACACTACGGCGGCCTGACGTAACTTCAGCTGTGATCATATGTTTGGAGCAAATATGAGATTGTGAAGAGCTAAGTCTTGTGAATGTTCTGCTGAACAGGCTGCTCTTATGCAACGTGCACCTTTGATGATTATTGTGGTTTATTGGCGCAAGGGCCAGATGTGGCCAAAGAGCGCCAAGACGATGGTAGTGGTTTGATAGTGGTATATGAAAATGAACTATATGAACACTAGATGTGACATGGCTGTAAAGGGCCTAAAAACAGTCGCTGTAAAGTGCGTAAAATATATACATAATAAGATTATGGCAATGACTGATTATGTGTACTATGGACATGAACAATGCATTGCGGAGGAATGATGCGACTTAAATATAAAGATGCTAGACTTGGCCAAAGCACAAGTGCCTAAACAGAGCCCTTGAAACACAAGGGCCTGGAGGTATGTGCTATAAAGAGAAAAGAACTATCACAGCAACATCCTCTGGAGAGAGGATGTGCTATGAACTTATTGGGCTAATAACATGTAGCACAACATCTTTCAAGAATGCGAGGACTGCATTGGTGCTAAAAAGCGGTTCTTTACCGAGAAACATAGCGGGATGGAGAGGGACACAATAGCGATATGCTAGCGGAAAATGTTTCTTTCTTTCTCTTTCGGCTTCCCGACACTCCAAGAGGACGTGGAGGACGGTGAGCCTCTCGCCACATCTACCACAGGTAGGAGGATCATTGCCATTCAATAGAAAATTGTGAGTACCATATGTGTGTCCATTCTGAGACGACAGAATAGGACATCAGTTCGTCGTGTTTTAGTTGTACAGGGCCAGAACCCTACCTGTGGCTTAATCAAGTGGAGCTTATTATTTGCTTCGGCGTCCCACAAGCGTTGCCAGTGCTTCGCAGTTTGTTTCGCAGGAAAGGCTTCAGGTCTGTGGAGGGAATAGCAGCGGCAGGATTAATAGCTTGCGATGTAGTTGATGTGGCCAACTGGTCTGCTAGCACATTGCCGTCGATGCCTCTATGACCAGGCACCCAGCATATTATTACATGTCTATGAGATTGGTATATGTCACACAAGAGTGAGTAAAGCTCAAGAAAAACAGGATTATTATGCTTTTGTAAAGATGTTAGCGCTTTTACAAGACTCAACGAGTCTGTGAATATTATTGCCTTTTGTAGTTTCAATTTGTCTATATGTTTCACTGCAGAAAGTACTGCGTAGGCTTCTGCTGTGAAGATACTTGTTAGGGGGTTCAATACGTCAGATTTAGAAAAAGAGGGGCCAACAGCCGCATAAGATACGCCAGCATGGGACTTGGATGCGTCGGTGTAGAATTCCGAGCACGAGTACTTCGATTGAAGTTCGCGGAAATGCATTGCAATTTCGAGCTCGGGTGCGTGCTTTGTGACCTCTACAAAGGATAGATCACACTCTATCACGTGCCACTCCCAGGGCGGTGACATCTTAGCTGGAGGCATTAGGCTATGTTCTAGAAGTGGGACATCCATCTCTTCGCTGAGTTCTCTTACACGCAGTGAGAAAGGTCGTCTCACAGAGGGTCGATTATAGAAAAGCGTTGCACACTTCAAATCATTAATGGTTACAGAACAGGATGTTCCCAATCGGAGTGCACTTTGAGAAAATAAGTGAAGCTGATGTATGTTCTCTGGAGATGGAGTGACCACTCATTGGATTCTACGTATAAGCTTTCGACGGGGCTTGTTCTGAATGCGCCAGTGGCCAGGCGGATGCCTAGGTGGTGGACAGGATCTAGCATTTTTAGCGCGCTCGGGGCGGCAGAGTGATATACTACGGCACCATAGTCCAATCGTGACCGAATGAGGCTCTTGTAAAGATTCATTAGACACTTCCTGTCACTGCCCCAGGATGTGCGAGATAAAAGTTTCAGTAAGTTCATTGTTTTCAGGCATTTCGCCTTGAGATGTTTTAGTGGTGGGTGAAAGTAAGCTTAGAGTCAAGTATGATGCCTAAAAACTTGTGCTCTTTGTTCATAGGTATTTGTTGTCCATACATTTCGATAGTAGGATCTGCAACGAGACCGCTCTTCCTAGTGAAAGAACACAAGAACTTTTGTGGGGGTTTACTTTGAACCCGTTTTCGTCTGCCCACTTAGACACTTTGTTTAACCCCTGCTGTACTTGTCTCTCGCAAACTGCGAGGTTACAGGACTTGAACCCTATTTATATCGTCCACATAGATGGAATAAAAAATAGCAGGTGGTAACGAAGCACGGATTGTGTTCATTTTAACGATAAAGAGTGTGCAGCCGAGCACACCTCCCTGGGGTACACCAGTTTCCTGCACAAAAGGTCGTGATAACACATTGCCAATTCGCACACGGAATGTGCGATTCAGCAGATAACTCTCAATCACATTTAACATATTACCACTTATACCAAAGTGGGAGAGGTCTCTCAGTATTCCAAACCGCCATGTGGTGTCGTAGGCCTTTTCCATGTCTAGAAATACAGACAGAAAGAACTGTTTGTGAATAAAAGCTTCGCGTATCTGCGCCTCAATACGTATCAAATGGTCAGTGGTGGATCGACCCTCGCGAAACCGCACTGGTATGGGTCAAGCAGTTTGTTTGATTCTAGGAAATGTAGGCGGCGGTTTTCATTTTTTCGAAGACTTTGCAAAGACAGCTAGTTAGTGCTATAGGCCGGTAACTCGAAACAGACGATGGATCCTTGCCCTGTTTCAGGATAGGAATTAAATGGCCTCTTTCCAGGCAGACGGTATCTCGCCGGAATCCATATAGAGTTATACAGACAGAGAAGGGTTTTCTTCGTTTCAGAGGGCAGGTTCTTCAACATTTCATATAATATGCGGTCAGGGCCTGGGGCAGATTGGTTGCAACAGGCGAGTGATGCCTGAAGCTCTGCTAAAGAGAAAACAAGTTATAAGGCTCGTTCCCGTGCTCTTTCGGTCTAGTTTTTTTTTTTCTATTGCTGCTTTGTGTTTTGTAAATTCTGGGGAATAGTGCAATGAACTGGACACGTGTTCAAAGTGTGCACCCAGGTGGTTTGCTTGGTCTTCCAAGCTGTCGCCCTGTGTGTTTACCAAAGGGACTGAATATGTTTGTCGTCCTCTCACCTTGTTAACCCTGTTCCAGACTTTGGCCTGATCTGTATACGAGTGTATACCTGATAAAACTTCTGCCAGCTCTCTCTTCTGGCCTGTCGGCGCGTTCTCCTGCCTTCGGACTTTACCTTCTTAAAATTGATAAATTCTCCGCAGTAGGAGATCGCGTAGCAACCCCCACGCTTTGTTCTGTTTTCTACGAACGTTCCTACATTCGTCGTTCCACCATGGGACACGGCGTTTGCATGCCGCACCACTTATTTCGGATATGCATTAGAAGCGGCATCAATTATGAAGTAAAATATTCCACAGCAGCATCAGTTCCTAACGAAGACATGTTGGCCCAGGAGATGCTACTAGTAAGATTTCGAAATTTCTCCCAATCGGCTGTGTCAATCTTCCATCGAGGGGCTTGTGGTGACGGCTCAGTTTTGGTTGTTCGCAGTAGTATTGGGAAGTGATCGCTCCCGTACGGATTTTTGGTAACTTCCCATTTAAGTTCAGATAATAGAGACGGGGAAGCTATTCTAAGATCAATAGAAGAAAAGGTTCTGTTTGCGAGACAGTAAAATGTAGGTTCCTTCTTGTTCAGGAGACACGCGCCAGAGGAGAAAAGAATTGTTCAACAAGACGACCTCGCGCATCGATACGAGAGTCGCCCCACAGACTACTGTGCGCATTGAAATCGCCAAGAACAAGATAGGGTTCTGGCAATTCATCTATAAGGGACTGAAATTCATGTTTATGTAAGTGGTAATGGGGGGTATGTAAAGTGAGCAGATGGTGATGAGCTTGTTTAGAAGAACAAGTCGAACTGCCACTGCTTCAAGGGGCGTTTGTAGCTGCAAACGTTGACATGCTATGCTTTTGTGAATTACAATGGCAACACCGCCTGATGATGCGAGAGCATCATCGCGATCTTTACGAAACGTAACATACTGTCGGAGAAAATTTGTATGTTTCGATTTTAAGTGCGTTTCCTGTACACACAGCACTTTTGGATTGTGTTGGTAAATAAGTTCTTGGACATCGTCGAGGTTCCTAAGAAGGCCTCTGACGTTCCATTGAATGATTTGTTTATCCATAATTAAAGTAAATTGGTGCTGTGTGTACTAAAAAAGGAAATGTTGCTTTAGATTACAGAGCCCTTTCCAGGCCCTGTAACGCGGGATTTGTCCTTTCTGAAGCGGTCGAGGGAACCTCGCCGCTCCTTAGGCGCTTGGTGCGCCGTCGGGATGGGTGTGGTGTCCATTGCTTCTTGTGAAGCGCCGGACACGCGCTCTTGCGAGCGAGAAGTTTCGCGGGAAAGTCTCCCCGCGAAGGACGAGGCATTCGCGCCCACCAGCCCTGAGATCGATGGGGCTGCCTTTGGGCCTGAGCTGCGCCGGCTGTTGCTAGCGCCAGCAGGGGCCGGTGAGGGTGAGGCAGCCTTGACTGCACCCACCGTGGGAGCTGCTGGCGGGCCTGCGGGTTCGCTATGCGAAGCGCAGGCTGCCACTGAGGACTGTTGTGCCGGCAACCCTAGGGTAACCGGGCCTGTTTGCTGGTTGGGTGGAGTAGGCTTAGCGCCTTCCACCCTGGGGGCAGGAGCCACAAGCGACAGCTCGCTGCGTGCGGGCTGTGCAGGTGGCATTAGCCGCTGCGACGCTGCCCCTTTACGCGCCACATCAGCATAAGTAGTCGTGTGGAATGGTGAGCACCTTTTGCGTGCTTCCCTGAATGATGTTTTCACGGACTTTCAGTGTTATAATTTCCTTCTCTTTTTTCCAACTTGGACAAGACCGGGAGTACGCTGGATGCTCACATCATCGCAATTAACGCAGTGAGGTGTGGCCTCGCAATTGTCTGAGGCATGACCTTGTACTCCACACTTAGACAGGTGAGTCGACCACGGCAGTTCTGTGAACCATGGCCGAATCGTTGACATTGGTAGCATCGCCTAGGATTGGGTATGTAAGGTCTTACAGCTATCTTTGTGTAGCCTGTTTCAATGGTTTGTGGCAATTCGCTCAATTCGAAGGTGAGTATGAGGTGTTTCGTGGGAATGTCTTTGTTGTCCCGCCTCATAACAATGCGCTGCACATTTGTGACGTTTTGCTCCTTCCATCCTTCCAACAGTTCAGTTTCAGATAGGTCGATGAGGTCTGCTTCTGATACCCCCCGTACTGTGTTCATGGACCGATGCGGTGAAACGGTAACTGGGACATCACCAAAAGTAACAAGTTTGCCGAGCCTATTGTATTGTTCTTTGTCACGTAGTTCAAGAAGAAGGTCCCCGCTTGGCATTTTGGTGACCTTGTAGCCAGGGCCTAGCGTGTTGGTCAAGCTTTTTGCAACTACAAATGGGGTATGGTTCTTGCTAGTTTTTCGGTTCTTTGACTATGTACTACTTGGAATCGGGGGAAAATGTCTTTTGGTCTGGTGAACAAGTTCAGAATATCATCGGTGCGTCCCTCTTCTGAGGGAGACGATCAAGAAGTCGGGGAAAAGCGGGTGTTCCCATAGCAGTTTGGTGTATTTCGGCAGCAATGGCAGCCACCCACCACGGAGTCCAACAAGGGGACGCTGCAGCACCTAACGTGTAAGGCTGCAGGCGCCAGCCGTACATTGCCGCTATAACCTTATATAAACCCAAGGGAGGGCACCTACACAAGGTTAACCCAAGCCGCCTATGAAAATTGAGGAAGTAACAGAAGAGAAGAGATGACAGGACAGTGAAGACAGAAAAATAGAGCAGAGAAAGATCGGAGAGGGGGACAGGAAAAGGCGACCACCGATTTCCCCCGGGTGGGTCAGTCCGGGGGTGCCGTCTACGTGAAGCGGAGGCCAAAGAGGCGTGTTGCCTCCGCCGAGGGGCCATAAAGGTCGAACACCCGGCATCGGCTCAACCCCCAGGATCCTCTTTTCCCCGGACACGGCTAAGCCGCGCGCCGCTACACGCGGGAGGGGCCAACCCCCATGTGCTCGGGTCCGTGGTGTCGCAACACACCAAACGCCTGCTGACGCAGACGCCCCTGCGGGATGGCTATAGGCAGGGCAAGAACTTGGATCTGTCCGTTTTTGTACTGCATGGTGTGCGATCCAATGTGGAGCGAGATACTCATGTTGAAGTTGGTGCGATGCTTTCTATCTATACTGATAAGTTCTGTTTTGTGGATCGAGCTGCAGTCCTATTTCCTTAAGCGTGGCCTCTAAACTGAGGAGAGCTGCCTGCAGCTCGGTCTGCATTACTTCCTTGTCAGTATAACCTGCCGCTTCGTTCAAATGTTATATCATCGGCGTAACTGGCAAATCTAGCCGTTGTGTGATGATGATGCTATATGGATTTTATTGGCGCAAGGGCCAGGGATGACCAAAGAGCGCCAAGAAAGGTAGTATGAAGCAGTCCATGAAGTGGTAAATGGCAGATGGTGATTGCACATGGCTGTATAGGGGCCTAAAACCTACGATGTAAATGACGTAAAATATATAGACACTAAAATAATGAGAATGACAAGTGATATGGGCTATGATCATAAAACATACTCTATGTCTGAATAATACAATAAATTTGACAACCCAATGGCACAGCTGCCTCACCAGTGCCCTTGAGCGCAAGGGCCCAGAGGCTTGTGCCTTACAGTACTACTATCGCACCTGTACCCTCTATAGAGAGGGCGTGCTACGATCTCTTGGGCTAATAACGTGCAACACAACATCGTTTAAGATAACTTAAGCACCGCTTTAGACCCGAAGAGTGGTTCTGCGCCAAGAAATAGTGCGGGATGAAGGGGGATAACGCTGTGTAAGCTTGAGGAAAATGCTTTTTTCGTCAGGTTCCGCTTCCCGACACTCCACCAAGACGTGGAGGACGGGCAGCCTCTCGCCACATCTACCACAGCTAGGATGGTTCAGCACCAGTTAAGAGATAAGAATGGGTACCATAGGTGTGCCCTATCTCAGTCGGCAAAAGAGCACATTCACATCGTCGTGATTTTGATAGTGGCGACCAATTCCCTAACTGGGGTTTATTGCATGCAGCTTATTCAAGGTTTCGGTATCCCACAAGTGTTGCCAATGGCTCCTGAGCTTTTACGAAGGAGAGGGCTTTAGGTCTGTGGCTGGGACTGCTATGGAGAAACTGTTAGCGTTCGTTACCGTGGCTTTAGCCATTTCATCTACTAGTCAATTTCCTTCGATGCCTCTGTGCCCAGGCACCCCAGCATAATACAACATGTTGGTTTGACATGTAGGTTCTGCATAGCAGTCATAAAGGTCGTTGATTATAGGATTTTATGTTTGTGTATTGATTTTAAAGTTTTCACTACACGTAAGGAGTCTGTGAATATAATGGCTTTTGTGAGATTTGTTTTTCTAATATGTTTCACAGATGCCATCACTGCATAAGCTTCTGCAGTGAATGAGTGCTGGTTTCCGGGTGCAGGACGTCCGGATTCTGAAATGACGGAACCAGCAGCTGCATATGATACGCCGGAGTGTGACTTCGATGCGTCTGTGTAGAATTGTCGACAAGAATACTTCCCTGGAGTTCAGGAACGCATACGAATGTTACTTCTGAAGCGTGTTTCGTGAGTTTCCCTCAAATGATAAGTCACACACTATCTCCTGCCACAGCCATGGCGAAAGACGGCTTTGCTGGAGCCATATTTCATGTGTAGGGAGCGGAATACCCATGTCCTCACTCCGTTTCCTTACACGCAGTGAAAATGGCTGTCTACTGAAGGTCGGTTTTGGAAAAAGTATACTAGACGTCTGTATGCTTTATCGTTGAATAGCATGGATGTTCACAGTTGGAACTTACTTGTTCGAAAGTATAAGAAACTGAAGTATGTCCTCTGCAGTTCAAGAGACCACACATCTGATTCACATACAGGCTCCTGTATGGGACTTGGTCTGAAGGCAACCGGTCGCGAGGCGGATACCTAGATGGTGCACAGATCTAGCATCTTCAGAGCGCTGGGTGAAGCGGATTGGTAGACTATGCACCGTAGTCCTAACCGCGACCATATAAGGCTTTTGTGCAGAGTCATGAGCACTTCCTGTCACTACCCTACGTTGTGTGCGACAGGATTTTAAGGATGTTAGCGTCCTTAGGCATTTACCTTTAATGTGCTTTATGTGAGAAATAAAGGTAAGGTTTGATCTAGTATGACGCCTAAGAATTTGTGTTCTGCATTCACAGGGACGCGTTCTCCATGGAGTTCAATAATGGGCTCTGAGACCAAGCATCTTTTTCCGTGTAAACAGGACACAGGAGCTCTTTTGGGGATTTAGCTTAAATCCATTCTCATTAGCTCACTTAGACAGTTTTGTCAGGCCTAGCTGAACTTGTCGCTCACAGATGGACAGGTTACATGACTTGAATTCTATCCTGCACGTCATCAACATATGCGCAATAAAATAAACTTCGCGGAATACAGGAGCGCAATGAATTCATTTTGACAATAAAAAGGTGTGCAACTAAGGACGCCACCCTGAGGCACTCCAGTTTCCTGGACAAATTGCCTAGACAAAATGTTTCCAATTCTGACACGGAATGTCTGGTTAGAAAGGTAGCTTTCAATTAAGCTAAACATGTTTCCACGGATTCCCATTTCGGAAAGGTCTCTTATATTCCGTAACGCCAGGTAGTATCGTATGCTTTTTTCCATATCGAGGAATACCGATAGAAAGAATTGTTTATGTATGAAGGCATCACGAATAATGCCCTCAATGCGTACGAGATGGTCAGTCGTCGACCGGCCTTCCCTAAAGCCACACTGGCACGCATCAAGCAGTTTGTTCGATTCCAGAAAATGTAGAAGGCGGCGATTAAGCATCTTTTCGAAAAGCTTACAAAGGCAACTCGTAAGCGCTATTGGGCGGTAGCTTTTTACAGAGTAGGGGTCTTTACCCTGCTTCAGAACTGGAATAACAACAGCTTTTCAATGCAGCTGGAAGGTACCCGACAGTAAAAATTTTATTAAAAGTACTAGGAGCGTCCTTAATGTGTCTGTGTGGAGGTTTTAATCATGTCATACATGATTCTGTCGGCCCCCGGGGCAGAGCTTTTACACATGTTCAAAGAAGCTTTTAACTCAGCGATACTAAAAGGAAGGTTATAAGCGTTGTCTTTGTGCACTTGCGGTCGAGTGCCTTGCGTTCAGCTATCTGTTTGTGCTTAAGAAATGATTCGGAGTACTGGGTCGAGCTCGACACACGCTCAAAGTGTTCACCGAGAGCATTCGCCTGGTCCTCCAAGCCGTTCCCTTGTTCATTGACAAGCGGTAATGGGTGGTTTCCTGCCCCTTTAGACCTTCTGAGGCCATTCCATACTTTAGACTCTTGTGTGTAAGATGTTATGCCAGACAGAAACCTCTCCCAGCTAGCCCTCTTTGCTTGTCGCCACGTCCGTCTTCCCTGTGATTTTGCCAGTTTAAATTCTATGAGATTTTCCGCAGTCGGGGAGCGACGGAGTACACCCCACGCTCTGTTCTGTTTCTTTCGTGCCAGTCTGCACTCCTCATTCCACCAGGGGACCTGTCTTTACCTGAGAGGACCTTTTGTTTGTGGAATGAATTTTTCCGCTGCGTCGATTATAAAACCAGTAAAAATACGCTACTGCGTCTTCAATATTAAAATTGTTCATAAAACCTTCTGATAAGTATGTTGACTCTTTAAAACTTTTCCAATCAGCGGACGGTATTTTCCAACGGGGGGCTTGGGATGGACTATCATGTTCCTGTATTAAGTTAAGCATTACAGGAAAGTGGTCGCTCCCAAATGGGTTCTAGACAACATTCCAGTTTATGTAAGGAAGGAGGCTCGCAGTGCCAATCGCTAAATCTATAGAAGAATATGAATTATTGTGATATTATAATATGTGCGCTCTTTTTTATTAAAGAGGCACACACCAGATGTTACCAAAAGTTTTCAATAAGTCGACCCCTGGCATCACACCGGGAGTCTCCCCACAAAGTACTGTGAGCGGTTATATATCACCGGTTATAATATAGGGCTCCGGGAGCTGGTCAGTCAGCTTGTAGAACTCTGTTTTGCTAAGTTGGTGATGAGGCGGTATGTAAATGCAACAGATGGTTACTAATTTTTTAAAGAGAATTGCTCGCACAGATACCGCCTCAAGGGACGTCTGAAGAGAAAGGTTATGACAAGCAACAGACTTACCTACTATTATTGCTACTCCACCGGACGGGGGTGACAGCGTCGTCACGGTCCCTCCGCAAGATAGCACATTGTCTGAGGAAGTTTGTTTGTTGGGGTTTTAAATGCGTTTCCTGAACACACAGCACTTTTGGCTTATATTTATGGAGGAGTTCTGTGATATCGTCGAGGTTATGGAGAAGTCCTCTCACATTCCATTGTAGGATTTGTGTGTCCATTTGAATAGTGTTTTATGCTGTATGTTCAAGAATGCAATGTTCGCTCACGGGCCTTTTCCAGGCGCCGTGACACGAGATTTTTTTTTTTGGAGCGGTCGATAGAATCGCGCCGCTCCTTAGGCGCTGGTGGCGCCGTCTGGCCGGTTGTTGTGTCCATTGCATCTTGCGACGCGCTGGACACACGCTCTTGCGAGCGGTTAGTTTGACGTGAAGGCCTCGTCTCGAGGGACGGGATCTTGGAGGCCACCAGCCCGGAGGTCGATGGCCCCTTGTTCTGAGATGGCGGAGAAGCGCTAGCTGCAGCCGCCGAGGGGGCGGATGGCGTCACCGCTGGCTCACTATGCGTGTACCAGACAGCCACTGGAAGCCGTTGTGGCGCTGCCCCCTGACGCACCACTCGGCAAAGCTGGTTTTCGGCAGGTGCGATACCCGCCTGCGTGCCTCCTTGAAAGTTATGTTTTCCTTTACTTTAATAGTTACTATTTCTTTTTCTTTTTTCCAGGATGGGCACGACCGCGAGTAGGCGGCGTGGTCCCCATCACAGTTAACACAATGTAGAGAGCTTTCACAAGACTCGAAGGAATGTTCAGGAGCACTGCATTTTGCACAAGTTTGGCGGCCTCGGCAGTTCTGGGAACTATGGCCGAACCGCTGGCACTTAAAACATCTCAGAGGATTTGGCACGTGTGGCCTTACACGAAGTTTGATGTACCCGGCCTCGATAGACTCGGGCAGAACACTTGAATGAAAGTAAGTATTAAGTGCTTGGTCTGGAGTTCTTTGCCATACCGCCTCATTTTAATCCGTTTAACATTGATGACATTCTGGTCACTGAAACCCTCAAGGAGTTCAGCCTCACTCAGCTGCAACAGGTCATCATCTAAGACAACGCCACGGGTGGTATTCATAGTACGGTGTGGGGTTACTGTTAGTCGGGCATCTCCAAATGACACTAGATTGGGCAGTTTCTCGTATTGTTTCAGATCACGGAGCTCCAAGAGGAGATCCCCGCTTGCCATCCTGGATGCTTTATAGCCTGGTCCAAAAATATCAGTCAGAGTCTTTGACACAAGGAAAGGTGAGATTGTTCGTACTGATTTGTCTGTTTTTTCTGAGTGGATCACATGAAATCGGGGAAAGTTCTGTGTTTGACGTCCAAAAAAACTGGAACACATCTTCGGTGCGCCCTCTTTTCAGACGGCGATCAGGGAGTGGTGGAAAAGGACTAGCCATCACAATATCTGGGTTTTCGGCAGCAACGCCAGCCACCCACCATGGAGCCCAACAAGGGGACGCTGCAGGGCCTGTAAACACAAGACCTGCAGACGCCAGCTGTACGTCACCACTATAACCAAATATGGAATATCCAAGGTTGGCTACCCACACAAGGTTAACCCTTGCCGCCCAGAAAATCAGAAGTAAAAGGAAGTGAGTAGGAGACAGGAAAGATTGAAAGTCAGAGAGAAAGACGAAGATTGAGGAGGAGGACAGGAAAGGGCGACTGCCGATTTCCCCCGGGTGGGTCAGTCCGGGGGTGCCGTCTATGTGAAGCAGAGGCCGAAGAGGTGTGTTGCCTCCGCCGGGATGATGATGATATATGTTGTTTTCTGGCGCAAGGGCCAGCTATGGCCAAAGAGCGCCAAGACGTATTGTACTGAGTGAGCAATGGTATGATCAATGAGAGTGGGTAGGTGTAGGGTGGCTGTAAAGGGGCCTAAAATCCTGCGCACTAAAGGTGCGTAAAACAGACAAATTTAATAAAATCATGACAATGACGTGATAGGGGCACAATGAATATAGTATAAAAAGGTGTAAGCGATACAAGGCACTACTGCCTCACAGAGACCCTTAGGAGCAAGGGCCTGGAGGAGAGTGCATTTCAAATATGCGGTCGCAGCAGCGTCCTCTGAAAGAGGACACCGCTACGAATTCTCGGGCGAAGAACTTGCAAAATGTCGATGTCATTTAAAAAGGCTAAAACTGAATCGTTCTGAAATATCGGGTCGTTATGTAAAAACATCGCTGGATGAAGGGGTATATTCTCTTTATAGGCTTGAACAAAGTGCTTTTTTCTTTCAGGTTCTATTATTGGACACTGTACTAGGATGTGAAGTACAGTAAGTGCTTCCCCACATCTAGTACAGGTCGGGGGTTCGCCTCCAGACAACAGGTAATTATGTGTGCCGTAAGTGTGTCCTATTCTGAGCCTACAGAACAGGACATCAATTCTTCTAGATTTCGTGGTCGATGGCCAGTTGCCTAAACGGGGCTTAATTAAATGAAGCTTGTTATGAGTCTGGCCGTCCCACAAACGTTGCCAGTGGACTCGAAGTCTCTTGCGTAGATATGGCTTCATATCGAGAACAGGGACGAGCATAGATGTGTTGCCAGCTTTTGCCTTGATGGATGTGGCAAGCTGGTCTGCCAGTACATTTCCCTCGATGTCTCGGTGTCCTGGCACCCAGCACACCACAACATGCTGCCCAGACGCATAAATACTACATATGATTGAATAAAGCGATACTATTACAGGATTTTGTGCCTCTTAAGAGATTTTAAGGCTTTTACTACGCTCAGCGAGTCTGTGTAGATGATTGCTTTTGGTATTTTCGATTCTTTGATGTATTTAAGAGCCGACAGTATTGCATAAGCCTCTGCTGTGAAAATGCTCGTTAAGGGGTGCAGGGCGTCGGCATCTGAAAATGATGGACCAACCGCTGCATAAGAGACGCCAGCATGAGACTTTGATGCATCGGTGTAGAATTCCGGACAGGAGTATTTATGTTGCAATTCAAGGAAGTGCATTCGAATGTGTGTAACCGGGGCATGCTTCGTAACATGTAAAAAAGACAAATCACAGTCTACAATCTGCCACTGCCATGGTGAGACCTCTATAGTGGGTGTCATTAGACGATGTTCAAAGAGTGGGACATCCATTTCCTCAGCCAGACTTCTCACACGCAACGAGAAGGGCTCTCTTACTGCAGGTCGGTTATGAAAGAGGTGGGAGCTGGACAAATCATTTACGGTGGAATATGAGGGATGTTCACTGTTTGCATTCACTCTAAGGAAATACATAAAAGCTGTGTAGGTCCTCTGCAAGTGGAGTGACCACTCATTGGATTCCACGTAAAGGCTTTCTACAGGGCTTGTCCTAAAGGCACCTGTAGACAAGCGAATACCTAGATGGTGGACGGGGTCCAGCATCTTCAATGCGGTTGGGGTGGCTGACTGATAAATTATGGCCCCGTAGTCTAGGCGTGTTCGTATGAGGCTTTTATACAAGTTTAACAGACACTTTTTGTCACTACCCCATGTAGTGCGTGACAACACCTTTAAAATATTCATTGTCTTCATGCATTTGTTTTTTAGATGTTTTAGGTGTGGTATGAATGTTAGCTTTGTGTCAAGAATTATGCCTAAGAATTTGTGTTCCGTTTTTACAGGTAGACTCTGTCCTTGCAGGTCAATGTCGGGGTCAGGGTACAGTCCTCTCTTTCGAGAAAAAAGGACGCAGGTGCTCTTTTGTGGATTTAGGCAGAACCCATTCTCGTCTGCCCATTTAGCCACCCTGTTCAGACCAAGCTGAACCTGCCGCTCACAGATTGCAAGGTTGCATGATTTAAATCCAATCTGTACATCATCGACATACGTTGAATAAAACATGTTGCGTGGGATGTATAGACGCAAGGAATTCATTTTTATAATGAAGAGAGTGCAACTGAGCACCCCACCCTGTGGCACTCCGGTTTCCTGCACAAAAGGTCGTGATAATGCATTGCCAACTCGAACACGGAATGTGCGATTCAGCAGATAACTTTCAATGACATTTAACATATTACCACGTAGACCAAAGTGGGAGAGGTCTCTCAGTATTCCAAACCGCCATGTGGTGTCGTAGGCCTTTTCCATGTCTAGGAATACAGATAAAAAGAATTGTTTGTGAACAAAGCTTCACGTATCTGTGCCTCAATACGTATCAAATGGTCAATGGTGGATCGACCCTCGCGGAAACCGCACTGGTATGGGTCAAACAGCTTGTTTGATTCTAGGAAATGTATCAGACGACGGTTTATCATTTTCTCGAAAGCTTTGCAGAGGCAGCTTGTTAGAGCTATGGGCCGGTAACTCGATACGGACGATGGATCCTTGCCCTGCTTCAGGATAGGGACCACTATGGCCTCTTTCCAGGCAAAGGGGATCTCGCCGGAGGTCCATATAGAGTTATAGAGACAGAGAAGGGTTTTCTTCGTTTCAGAGGGTAGGTTTTTCAACATGTCATATAGTATACGGTCAGGGCCTGGGGCAGATTGGTTGCAACAGGTGAGTGATGCATGCAGCTCTGCTAGGGAGAAAGGTAGGTTATATGGCTCGTTTCCGGTGGTCTTTCGGTCCAGTTTTTGTTTTTCTATTTCTGATTTGTATCTTTTAAACGCTGGAGAATAGTGTGATGAACTAGACACATGTTCAAAATGTGCACCCAGATGGTTCGCCTGGTCCTCCAGGCTGTCTCCCTGCGTGTGTACCAGGGGAGGCGGATGTGTTTGTCGTCCTCTTACTCTATTCACCCTGTTCCAAACCTTGGCCTCATCCGTGTACGAGTTGATATTTGATAAAAATGTTTGCCAGCTGTCTCTCCTGGCTTGTCTGCGTGTTCTCCTACCTTGGGACTTGATTTTCTTGAAACTGACAAGGTTTTCAGCAGTAGGATAATCGCGAAGCTGCCTCCATGCTTTGTTCTGCTGCCTACGTGCGTTCCGGCATTGTTCATTCCACCAAGGAACACGGCGTTTGCTAGAAAGTCCACTTGTTTGGGGAATACACTTAGAAGCTGCGTCAATTATGAAATTAGTCAAATACTCGATGGCACCGTCGATTCCGAGCGATGAAATGTCAGCCCACGAGAGCTTACTGGTAAGTGCTTGGAATTTATCCCAGTCCGCTGCATTGACCTTCCAGCGAGGAGCATGTGGTGGAGATTCGTATTGTCTTGGTGCTCTCAGCAGTATTGGGAAATGGTCGCTCCCGTAAGGGTTTTTATAACTTCCCATTCAAGTTCAGGCAATATGGATGGAGAAGCTATGCTGAGGTCTATAGAGGAAAATGTTTTGTTTGCAAGACAATAATATGTAGGTTCTTTTTTGTTAAGCAGACAAGCACCGGATGAGAAAAGAAAATCTTGAATTAGACGGCCTCGCGCATCGATGCGAGCGTCGCCCCACAGATTGTTGTGTGCATTGAGATCGCCCAGAACAAGATAGGGCTCTGGCAATTCGTCTATCAAGGACTGAAATTCGTGTTTGTGTAAGCGGTAATGTGGGGGTATGTATACCGAGCAAATGGTGATGAGTTTGTTAAGGAGCACCAGTCGAACTGCCACTGCTTCAAGGGGCGTTTGCAGCTGCAAACGTTGACATGCTATGCTTTCGTGAATCACAATGGCAACACCGCCTGATGATGCGAGACCATCATCGCGATCTTTACGAAACGTAACATACTGTCGAAGAAAGTTTGTATGCGTCGATTTTAAATGAGTTTCCTGTACACACAGCACTTTTGGATTGTGTTTGTGGAGAAGTTCTTGCACATCATCGAGGTTCCTAAGAAGGCCTCTGATGTTCCATTGTATAATTTGTGTGGCCATACTGAAAGTAAATGGGTGCTGTGTGTACTAAAAACAAAAAGGAAGTGTTGCATTAGATTACAGAGCCCTTTCCAGGCCCTGTAACGCGGGATTTGTCTTTTCTGAAGCGGTCGAGGGAACCTCGCCGCTCCTTAGGCGCTTGGTGCGCCGTCGGGGTGGGTGTGGTGTCCATTGCCTCTTGTGAAGCGCCGGACACGCGCTCTTGCGAGCGAGAAGTTTCACGAGAAAGTCTCGCCGCGAAGGACGAGACATTTGCGCCCACCAGCCCGGATGTCGATGGGGCTGCCTTTGGGCCTGAGCTGCGCCGGCTGTTGCCAGCACCAGCAGGGGCCGGTGAGGGTGAGGCAGCCTTGGCTGCACCCACCGTGGGAGCTGCTGGCGGGCCTGCGGGTTCGCTACGCGAAGCGCAGGCTGCCGCCGAGGACTGTTGTGGTGCCGGCAACCCTAGGGTAACCGGGCCTGTTCGCTGGTTGGGTGGAGTAGACTTCGCTACTTCCACCCTGGGGGCAGGAGCCACAAGCGACGGCTCGCTGCGCGCGGGCTGGGCAGGTGGCAGTAGCTGCTGCGACGCTGCCCCTCGACGCGCCGCATCAGCATAAGTGGTAGTGTGGAATGGTGAGCACCTTTTGCGTGCTTCCCTGAAGGATATGTTTTCGCGGACTTTCAGTGTTAGAATTTCTTTTTCTTTTTTCCAGCTTGGACAGGACCGGGAGTATGCTGGATGGTCACCATCGCAATTAACGCAGTGAGGTGTGGCCTCACAATTGTCTGAGGCATGACCTTGTATTCCACACTTAGCACAGGTGAGTCGACCACGGCAGCTCTGCGAGCCATGGCCGAATCTTTGGCATTGGTAGCACCGCCTAGGATTTGGGATGTATGGTCTTACGGATGTCTTTGTGTAGCCTGTTTCAATGCTTTGTGGCAAAATGCTCAATTCAAAGGTAAGTATCAGGTGTTTCGTGCGAATTTCTTTATTGTCCCGTCTCATAACAATGCGCTGCACATTCGTGACATTTTGTTCCTTCCATCCTTCCAACAATTCGGTTTCAGATAGGTCGATGAGGTCTGCTTCAGATACTACCCCCCGTACTGTGTTCATGGATCGATGCGGTGAAACGGAAACTGGGATATCACCAAAAGTAACAAGCTTGCCGAGTCTGTTGTATTGCTCCTTATCCCGTAGCTCAAGCAGAAGATCCCCGCTTGGCATTTTGGTGACTTTGTAGCCAGGGCCTAGCGTGTTGGTTAAGCTTTTTGCAACTACAAATGGGGATATGGTTCTTGCTAGTTTTTCGGTTCTTTCACAATGTACTACTTGGAATCTGGGGAAAATGTCTTTTGGTCTGGTGAACAAGTTCAGAATCTCATCGGTGCGTCCCCTCTTCTGAGGGAGACGATCAAGAAGTCGAGGAAAAAGCGGGTGTTCCCATAGCAGTCTGGTGAATTTCGGCAGCAATGGCAGCCACCCACCACGGAGTCCAACAAGGGGACGCTGCAGCACTTAACGTGTAAGGCTGCAGGCGCCAGCCGTACATTGCCGCTATAACCTTATATATAAACCCAAGGGAGGGCACCTACACAAGGTTAACCCAAGCCGCCTATGGAAATTGAGGAAGTAACAGAAGAGAAGAGATGACAGGACAGTGAAGACAGAAAAATAGAGCAGAGAAAGATCGGAGAGGGGGACAGGAAAAGGCGACCACCGATTTCCCCCGGGTGGGTCAGTCCGGGGGTGCCGTCTACGTGAAGCGGAGGCCAAAGAGGCGTGTTGCCTCCGCCGAGGGGCCATAAAGGTCCAAACACCCGGCATCGGCTCAACCTCCAGGATCCTCTTTTCCCCGGACACGGCTAAGCCGCGCACGGCTACACGCGGGAGGGGCCAACCCTCATGTGCTCGGGTCCGTGGTGTCGCAACACACCAAACGCCTGCTTACGCAGACGCCCCTGCGGGTGCCTCCGCCGGGAGGCCTTAAAGGTCCGAACACCCAGCATCGGCTCAACCCCCAGGATCCCCCTTTCCCCAGACACGGCTAAGCCGCGCACGGCTATACGCGGGAGGGTCCAACCCTCGTGTGCTCGGGTCCGTGGTGTCGCAACACACCAAACGCCTGCTGACGCAGACGCCCCTGCGGGGGTCCAAGTAATGAGCCTGTGATTCTGGCTGTGAATGAGGCTGTGATTCTGCACAGAACAGCACGCTCTTTTTGAAAGTGCCTAATAAAATACAAATTAGGACTATCACATATTATAAGAATTGCTTCTTTTTTCAGGAGTGATTCAACATCTCATCACTCATGCGATGAACAAAGAGGTCATCTCTATTTAAAACCCTATAATGATCACGAAGCTTAGACTGTAGTTTTATATTCTTGAATAATTTTGCGATGAAGACGTGCTATCAATTTTGTTATTTGTTCAAATCGCGAAGCACACAATTATGCATAGTTTGCTATGTCTGTGACGCGTGTTAATGGCAGATAGGATCTAAAATTCTAAGGTGCCCATATTGCATAAATTTCCAAATCTGTCATATCGATTGGGATGACCGTGCGGTATATCAACGAAAAAAGCAAGCACAGGTCAACAGCAAATTCCTTAAAAAACACCCAGAACGTTAGGACAGATGAATTCTGTTCTTATTCCGCAAAGATATATAGTTTCTGAACGTGAACTAAGGAAATGACAGAAAACGCAGCACTACCAACGTGTTTAAAATAAAACCAAGGCAATACAACGTTTATGTAATGATGACAACCCAACCATTCTTTTTTCTTTCCCATGTACTTTCACTGCCAACATAAACTTTCCAACAACAGAAAACGGTAGAAAAGGAATGAATTTCGCACGATGCGCGGAATCAAAGAAAGCGAGGTACATAAATTCAGGACGATCGAGTCAGGAAATCCCTACACAATCTCCCGTTTTATTTCGTGTGAAAGGTTTCCGCACAGTTAGCCAGCTTTCTGCTTTTCTTTATTGACCAGAACCTTCACTATATATGGACAGCAAGTCAGAAGCGAGCTCTCCAAGACGGTTGTTTATGCACCCGATATTTTTTGCGATATATACCTGTGGTGGCTGAGATTCATTTCATAGGCTAAATGAATCAACCAGAGAAAAGATTAGCATTCGTATTCAGGTAACTCTACCTGAAAACGAATGTTTTCGTCTGTGTCTGTGTCGGGTTTTTTGGCACAAAAGCAACTGTGGCTATCCTGCGCCAAACACAAGGTGCCGGTTAGCGCAAACTTCGGATGTTATTAAGTATGTTTATGTTATTTTCTTGGGGTATTAAAGCACACGTGTCTTATAGTTTCTGTAGTATTTGTGCAGCTTTAAGAAATGTGATGACATGTTTTAGTTCTACTTCAGGTTCGTCCCCAATTAATAGTGCAGGGTGAAAAGGTATGTTTTTTTTCGTATATGTGATGAAAGATCTGCTTCCGTTCTCGTTCTAGTTTCGGACAAGAGATGAGAAAATGATTTACGGATGAAATTTCTCCACAGTTCTCACAAGTTGGTTGTTGTTGTTGTTCTTTATGTAGAAGGAAGTTGTGGGTCAGGTGTGTATGTCCGATTCGAAGTCAGCATAAAACTACTTCCATGAAGCGTTCTTGGTGTCTACAAGTTTGCCATTCACCAAGTGTTGGTTTGATGACATGGAGTTTGTTATTTATGCTTTCGTTCCACCTTAATTGCCATTTTTGTTTCAGTGCTCGCCGAAATTGTGCTATCCAGTCGGTTGACGGTATTTCTAGGTGTTCGACGGGATTATTTTTTGCTATAGCTGCACACTTATCTGCCTTTTCATTTCCGCTTATCCCGACATGGCTTGGTACCCAGCAGAATATTATACGTTTCCTATATTTAGTTGCTTCTACTATAGTTTTTAGTACCTCTCCTATAATTGGTAAACTCTGTTTTTTGGATGCTAAAGATTGAAGTGCGCTCAGAGAGTCGCTGTAGATAACTGTGTTATGGTTGTTGTCTTCTATTGTTTTGGTTACCGCTAGGTAGAGTGCGAAAAGTTCGGCAGTGAAGATTGAGGCATGACTTGGTAGACGTACACTTTTTTCCCACCCTATTCCAATAACTCCGCAGCCAACGTGTTCGTGTGTTTTGGATCCATCCGTGTAAAACTCTGTGAAGTCCCGGTATTTTTCTTGGATGGCGTAGAACTCTTGGATCAGGTGCTCTCGTGGTACTTCGCTCTTCTTGAAGCTTGTTAGCGAAAAATCACAGGTGGTACGCAGGTTATTCCATGGAGGTAGTGCTTGGGGTCTTTTTAGAACATGCAAATATTCCTGTGGGATATTTAATTTTCTGCATATTTCTTCAAATCTAAGGCAAAGCGGTCTTATAGTAGAGGGTCTGTTGGTACAAAGGGTTCTAGTTTGGCACTGCGTAATAATGTTAAAACACGGGTGTGAAGGTAATGTGCGGATTTTTAGTGAATATGCGACCAAAAGAAAGGAGCGTCTGTCATCTAGAGATGGTTCATTAGCTTCTACGTATAGGCTAGCAACGGGAGATGTTCTATACGCACCTGTGGCAAGTCGGAGGGCAAGGTTATGCACGGGATCTAGTTTTCTAAGATATGTCGGCCTTGCTGATCCGTACACAACTGAGCCATAGTCAAGAATGCTACGCACTAACGATCGGTATAAGTGTAGGATGCACGTTCTGTCCGAGCCCCAGCGTTTTCGAGATAAAATCTTTAGTATGTTAAGTGCCTTATTTGCTTTTGTTTTTAATGAGTTTATATGGGGGATGAAACTTAGTGATTTATCAAACACCAAACCTAGGAATTTGTGTTCCTCTCGCACGGGCAGTACATGTTTATTTAGGTGTAGATTGGGGTCTGGCTGGAGTCTTCGTTTGCGTGAGAACAACACAGCCAACGTTTTCTCGTTTGAAAATCGGAACCCATTTTTGTCTGCCCATTCACACAGTCTGTTTATAGTTAGCTGTATCTGCCGTTCGCAGGTGTTAATGTTGGAAGAGCGGCAAGCTATTTGTAGGTCATCCACGTATATAGAATGTTCGACGGAGCTGGGTATTATCTTTGCGATTGAATTCATTTTAACTATAAAGAGGGTTGTACTTAGGATGCAACCCTGTGGTACACCATTTTCTTGTATAAAAATACGCGAGAGGGTTGTGCCAATGCGTACCTGAAAGGTGCGGTTTGAGAGAAAGTCAGCTAAGCTGTTCAACATTCTACCTTTTATTCCCATATTCGCCAAGTCGCGTAGAATTCCGAACTTCCAGGTAGTGTCGTAGGCCTTTTCTAGATCGAAGAAGACTGCTAGACACTGTTGTTTATGTATAAATGCTTCTCGTATTGTGTTTTCTAGCCGGACTAAATGGTCTAATGTTGATCGTGTCTTTCGAAAGCCACACTGGTTAGTATCTAGTAGGTTACGCTGCTCTAGGGTGAAAATGAGTCTGACGTTTACTATACTTTCAAATGATTTGGCCAGACAGCTTGTCAGGGCTATTGGACGGTAGCTATTAGGTAGAGTATGTGGTTTTCCTGTTTTCAAGAAAGAGATGATTACATCCTTCTTCCATGCTTGCGGTATTGTGCCCGTAACCCACACTTTGTTAAAGAACTTGAGTAAAGCAGTTGTTGCGTCTTCAGATAAGTGTTGAAGCATTGCGTAATGAATGTTATCTAGGCCTGGTGCTGTTTGATTGCGTGTAGCAAGTGCGTTACGTAGTTCGTCTGTACTAAATAGACTATTATACTCTTCCTTCGTACCACCTCTGGTAGGTAGCTTCTGTTTTTCTGTTGTGTTTTTGTAAGAAAGGAAAGTACTATTGTAGTTTGATGAGCTTGACACTTGGGCAAAATGTTCCCCTAAAATGTCCGCCTGCTCTTGGAGTGTTGTTTTAATACCAGGAGGAGTTAACAGAGGGATTGTGTAGGCTGTGTAATCGCCGTTCATTTTCCGTACACCCTCCCGGACTTTTTTGGTTGGTGTAGAGCTATTGATAGAATATACAAAGTTTTGCCAGGAGCTTTTTTCTGCCCTTCTACGGATGTAACGTGCTTGAGCTCGGGCTTGTTTGAAGTTTATTAGGTTGGCATATGTTGGGTACCTCCTGAAGGTGCCCCAAGCCTTATTTTGCTTCTTTTTTGCAGTACGACACTCTTCTGTCCACCACGGTTTTCGGTTTTTTCGTGTCAAACCTGATGTTGGGGTATTGACACAGATGCCGCTTGAAGAAGGCAGACAGTAAATATTTCATTTATTTCCTCTACGCTAAAGCTTTCGTCGTATTCTTTTTCTAATGCGGCATGTGTCGTGTAGAGTGTCCAGTTTGCTAGGTGTAGTTTCCACCGCCGTGGTTTAGTAGGTGTTGGAGTTGGTTGTGTGAGGTGTATAAGGCATGGGAAATGATCACTTCCATATGGATTGTCATGTACTTCCCAATTTAGGTGGACGTACAGATCAGGAGAACACAGAGCTAAATCAAGCCAACTCATTCTTCCTGTGCTTGGTATGCAGTACGTTGGGTTATTTGTGTTAAGAATGCAGATGTTATTTGTTAGGATAAAATCTTCTATAGTTTGTCCTCTACCATCTGTTGTCGGACTTCTCCAAAAGGGACTGTGCGCATTAAAATCGCCCACCAATATAAAAGGTTCTGGAAGTTGTTCAACGAGTTCCTCCAAGTCTCTAACTGATACCTGTGTATGAGGAGGGATGTATATGGAGCAGATAGTTAATGTTTTAAATGATACTACACTAACTGCTACTGCTTCAAGGCACGTATTTAACCGGATTTCTTGCATAGTAGTGCTACAGTGCATAATAATGGCCACGCCACCTGAAGCCCGACCAGTGGTGTTACGGTCTCGGCGGACCACTTTGTATTGTTTCAAAAAGTCCGTGTTTTTCGGGCCTAAATCTGTCTCCTGAACGCACACGGCTAGGGGACAGAACCGATTTAAAATATCCTTTACGTCACCTAAGTTACGTATTAGTCCACGACAGTTCCAGTGAACAATATAAGCCATTTTATCGAGTAGCTGTTAGCATCCTAATACTTTCTGATATGTTAATAACGTGGGATAGGTGACGGAAAATCTGTTTTTACTGTAGGAGATATTTAGTCACGTGCCCTTCCCAGGGGCAGCGACTGGCTGGCGACCTGCCTTCACTCTGCCAGTGGGCAAAGGAGGGTGTTTCGGGGTAGGCGTCCCCGATGTACTGGGTGTTGTGTCCATTGCTTTCTCAGAAAGCCTGGACACAGAAGGCACTCGTTCAAGCTGGGTGCCTGAAGGTGTCGCGCTCTTTGGCGGTACACTGTCCGTAGGGGCACGTACCGCAGGGACAGCAGGTGCCGCAGTGGACTCTACAAGAGAACCCACTTGAGGCACCTTGGTCGGCTTTGGGGCCCTTGCTTCGACAGCAGGGGCCTTTTGAGCGGCCTGTGGCTGCTCGCGGGGGGCGAGGGGCAAGGCCAGATCAGCGAAGCTGTACTGGCAGCCTGTAGACACCAGACGCCGCTCCGCCCCCCGACGAGCTGCGTCCGCATAGCGTGGCCTGAAAACAGTGCATGTTTCCGGCGCGCTTCCGGAAAAGTTAGATTTTCTTTTACTTTAAGCTGGATGATTTCTTTCTCTTTTTTGAAAGTTTCGCAGGATCGCGAGTACGCCGCGTGGGCACCGCTGCAGTTGGGACATTTCATGACTGTTTTGTCGCAGTTCTCAGATGGATGATCAAGTTCTGCGCATTTTGCACACGTAACTTTTCCTCGGCAGGACTGTGAGCCATGCCCGTACCGCTGACATTTGAAACATCTCGGATTCGGGACATAAGCTCGCACGGGACAACTGATGTATGCCACATTTACTCTTTCTGGTAGACTGCTGCGGTTGAACGTGATCACTGTGTGCTTAGTTTTGATCTCTTCGTTTGCTCTTCGGATGGTAATTCTTCGAACAGCGCTGACACCTTGGCTTCGGAGATTTTCTAGGATGTCTGCGTCTGTTTCGTTCGTCAATTGCTTTTCGGAGATCACCCCTTGTACGCAATTAAGAGTACGGTGTGGTGTGATTGTCACGCTCTGCTCGGCAATTTCTTTCCGTTTTTGAAGTTCTTCGCTTTGCACTTTTGTTTGGACTTCGATCAATAGGTCACCAGACGCGAGATTTCTTGCCTGGTACTCCTTGCCAATTGATCTTTCTAGGGACTTCGCGATCTTAAAGACCGATTTCGATGTAATGGGTTCTTTGTCATTATCTGAGTGAATAACTAGGAACTTTGGAAAGGTTTCAAAAACTTTTTCTTTGCTTAGGACTTCGGTGTGGCCTCTTTTCAGAGACCGATCATTTTTCTTTGGGTTTCAAAATGCCATACGTCATGTATAGACTGAGGGTTCCCGATATGTCGACTGAGGTTCACCCTCATACTCTCAGCAGGGTCCCGGAGCTTCCAGCCTGATAGCCAGGCAAGAGCCCACCAGCCGGGGCTTGACCAAGATCCCGACCGCCACCGTTTGCGGTTTCTAACCCTTCACCTTACAACCTATAGCCACGGTACGGATAACAGCGTTGGTATGGGGGCTCGGGGTCCGTGGTGACGCCACACACCAACACCTTGATGACTCAAGGTGCCCCTGCGGGAAAACGAATGGTTTTTTTTTGACGCGCTTTCGAGCAAATGAAGAATGACACCTCTCTTATTATTTTCAGAAAGGTATGAGCACTATCACGAAAATTTCAATCTAAGGGAACAGGATGTGTCACATGCACTTTCCTTTCTTGGAAACAAGATGTCCAAGAGGGTTTCTCTTCCCCCTTTCCACGCCCAATTTCCCCATATTATTTTTCTTTGCTCCCACAGTTAAACACTCAGCCCCGTGAGCAATTATGAGCCACCCATCTCACGTTGTGACAGCCAATCAACGGCAACGCCTCGGTGCCTCATCCCCCATTCCTCCTCCTTATCACTTACGTTTTCAAGGTGGTGCCGAAGAGAAGCTTGCAAGCTATGAAAGCTACACCGATCCTCTAGAGGTTTAGTTTCACTCCGAGAGGTTTGGAAGCCAGGTCAACTCCATTCCCTGCGCCCAAATCTCGTTGGTATACGTCGCATCACCTTGAATCGCACCGCATTACACCAGCTTCTAACCTGTCTAAACTAAAGCCCCTCGATGTAAAAATTAGCGGCACGCTTTGAAGAATGCTGCCTCCTCCTCCCACGCACTCCGAGGCCGTCGCCACGACGGTATTGGCCTAATGGCATCACGTGGGTCGTCGCACCGTCGGGCACTGGCTGCGTTTGTTTACGATCGCGCTCGATCGCCATTTTCGCCTAATAAGCGTCTACCAAGGGTGCGACTGTTTTCACAACAAATCCGTGCAGGGGCGAGCCTCGCCTCGATGATGTATCACCATTTTCTTTTTCTTCCTCTTTGTTTGGCGCCTGCGTTGGAAAGGAGAAGACGCTGGGCTGGTGGTGACTAGGCACAACTGTGGCTGCTGTTACGGGAGCGATGGTATTCCTAGATAAACGCATCACTGTTTTGATGATCCAAGTATAATCTATCAGGGACTGAGCAGTCTACCTGAACACCCCAACGACCACCATTTCGTGTCGGCGCCCGGCAACGCGGCTTCTGCCGCGGCACCGGGGTACAACCGACCGCGCCGCCAAACAAAGAGGAAAAAAAAGAAAATGGTGATACCAAGAAAAAATAATGTTCCTTGGCAACGCAGGATTTGAACCCGCGTTGTCTCTGAGACGCACTTGCTGTACGACACTAACCGCCATATTCTTAAACACGCCTTCACTCAACGCTTCTCCTCGACCCAGCCAAGTCAAGGCGACGAGCGTTCCTTCACTCAAGGCACCGTTGCGTTTCATGAACACTACTTCACATTTCCTCCGTCAAGGAACGCCTTGAAAATGCGCCCTTGACTCGAGTGAAGTGCCCCGACCGAGGAAAGCGTGATATCGAGGCTATACTTAAATGCGCTAAGCAAAAGCCCAATTATTGGCTTCGTTATCAAATAACAACACGGCGCAATGCACAAATTTAGCTCGGCAGCGCTGCCGCTGTTAGCGTTCGACTGATAGATCAAGCGGGAGCTGCGTTTGAGGTCTGGCAACGATCGCACACCAGCAGCTGAGCAGCTGAGAAACAAGAAAATTTGCGCCCGCATTTTTCTGCTGCTCATTGTTTCATTGTGCTTAATTTGTGGATCACGTTGCAGTTGTTAATCGTGGTTATTATGGATGATATTGTCCGTGTGTGTACTGTGAACCGAGCCGCATTGACTTCGAAGGACGCAACGCATGGAAGGGCCCATGGGCAGCTTTGTTTAACTTCAAGACCGAGTGCTGCTGAAAGCTTTTTGAAGGCAGCAACAAGACAAAAATAAGTGTGAGCTAGGAGTTTATGCATGGAAGCACATTACGCTGTTGTGGTTTTCATGAAGTTGCCACCGCGCTATCAATAAACCGTGTCCGATGTATCCAAGCATGACTGGCTCCAGTTGCTCTTGCTGCAGGTATTGCACCCGAAGCATACTATTCGAGGCAGCATAAGATTGCGCGAGACGTTATTTTTTTATTTTGTTTCTTTTTTGCATTGGAGCTTGTGCGAGATTCGCCGCGACAATCTGTTATCGGTTCAGCTGTTTAAACATAAATGCACAAGGCACCGCTCCACGCCTGTGGCCGATGATCATTCCAGTATCGCGTAAGAAATCTTTCAGTAGAGAAGAAGCAGTTGGGGTATACATGTGGCAGAATGCATATGGTTGAGTGGGTACCACCGGCAGTTTTAAGGAAACAAACGTTTTTGTGTCCTGTACTTTCTTTTAGAAGCCGTGGTGGTTAGTCGGTTTGTTCAAATTGTAGCACATATCGTAAATCAAGCAGCACTGGTGCCTGCATTTCCAGTGCTGCTTCACTTCACATATACACTACGCAATCTTTTATTCTTCCGTAAATTCACTTCTCAGTTCATTACCAGCATTAGAGTTTTTTCGTCTTACCTTTTTCAATGTGCTATGTCGTAGCATCACCTGCACGTTCCATAAACTGTGCTTTCAAGTTCACGCAACAGCCACATTTTTTTTTTAGTTGTGGTATGTCTTTGCATTGCAGTTGCTTAGGTGCACTGAACTTAGCGGGCGAACGCCCTATGTACATATCATTTTTGGCATTCTGCTGCAGGATGTGCGCCTTGGAAAGACCAGCTGATAGACCAGCTGTCTGACGTTAAGACATGTGACTGACGTGAAAACATCGATAGATACGGTGCCTGACAGTTGCAAATGCACCATCTCGCTTCCCTGAAAGAACATAGGTGTTGCGGAAGTACTTGACTGATCTGCGCGGTAGTTAATCTGTGCTTATTTTTCATACTTATCATTAATAATATTATTGTTATGTCTGGCCACATTGACAAAATGGTGAAAACCACAAACATGAAACAGCTATGCCATAATGAAATCAAACTCATATTTCATTCCTCTTCAACAGTCAAATATTATTGTTTTGAAGAGCATAGTTATGATTATGATGTGCGAAATATTGAGTTCCCATGATGTGTTACGGTTCAGACATGAGCTTTTTTTTTACTGCCCACAATTTGTAATGCTGCTCTTTAGTACTTAGTGGTATGCTGAAGCTACTTTTGCATGGGCAAGTGTACATCACGAAATATACCATAATTTTAATGGCTGACCTCAGTTTTGCTGAACTCATGGTAGTTATGCGCTCTATGCTGTATTTTTCGGAAGCGCCATTATGACAGTATGCATCACCATTTGGCCTGTTGTGGGATTCCACAAGACACGCTTTTTTCCTCGGTCAAATACTGAAGTTCTACAAGCCCCATGGAAACCAACTGTCCTCCGAATCAAATGGAACAAATTCATTGTTCCGGCCTTCATAGTTCATCTTAAGCTGAAGCTAGAACCGGATCTGAAACAGCGTATATTCTATAAGGATTCACCACAGCATACTGTCTAGAACACGGATGGTGTTTTATTTTATAATAGCTTTGTGAGTAGTACTACTGCTTGTATTTGTAGGATCAGAGTCCACGCTCTTTTTGCAATCCTAACAGAACACAGAAAAGACGAGGATAATTTTAATTGATTGTTTCAGCGATTTACACTTGGATTGACTAGAAATAATTCAGTGATACAGACTGCTTTATTAAATATAGCTTAAGAAAAGAAACCTGGATGAAAAATATAGACTTAAGCTGCAAGGTGCCTATGAAGGCAGATATACGCAAAATGCCTTTAGTGGTGATGTTCGAGCTGTTAGGATGTCAGAAAGGAGATACAGGTTGTAGCCAAAATAGTGCGATGACTACAGTGCAGCAGGACACATTAGCTGGAGCTTCTTCGCTTGCACACCAATGCAAGCGCCGCACACTTGGAAAGGCAGTTGCTCTGCGTGGTTCTTCCGGTAGCTTGGTTCCTGCATAAAAGAAAGGGTTGGTCATAAACATACCGCACATAAAAACTAGCTTAGGTACTATATTCATTATCTTCATTTTACTATTCGTAGTAAATACATTCCTTATAGATTTTCATTGTGTTCAGGAAGCCGATTTTTTTTTTACATTGAGAATCTCAGACTGGTTTCATTCATATTTGCAAAGATACAGTTTTAAGCTGGTCTGGCGTTTGCACAGCCAGACCGACATACAGCAATCCAACACTTACATAATGCACTCACTAATAGCTGGAATGTGCGCAACAAGTATATGTGACATATCTGCTACCACTGGCTAGCGTTTTCTGTATTAGGAGCTCGGTCAACTGCTACAGCTTTTTTTTATCACAATAAAGATAACATCATGTACAAAAACTATCCTCTCTTGTATAGTTATTCAATGTTTTTTTATTGAAATAAATCATTAAATTCCCTCTGTATACATGCAGGTATAATTATGAAAACCTATTTCATAGTTGCTCACTTCCTTGTTGGGCTTGGATGTTCATAAGCATGATACGCTAATTAAACTGAATATTTCGAAACAAAGCTCACGTAATTATTGCTAACGACTTTAAATAGCAGCTACCGCACACGTCCCACGCAACGTTGCAGTACACTTTTTGTTTTCCCGAGAGCAACTCACTGGATGAAACTGTAAAGAAAAAAAAAGTGAACGCACCTGGTCGTTCATAGAGAAGCTCGCCTTGCTGCGGTGCGCTTCGCCGTCCTTGGAATTGCGTAGTAAGTGATGTACCCGAGTACAAACCGCTCAGGTGGGGCGAATGCCGGCGCTCCCGCAGCCAGACCCGCATCCAGAAATCGAGCACACAGGCAGCAATCTTCGCAGTTGTTTTCTTTTCGTAGGTTCGAAGTCTGCCACTGTTATGTATCGTGCCGCGCTTCAACTGATGCGGCTTTGTATGATCACCCGCGAAAAACACGTCAATGCACTGGCGCCGATAGCAGTTTCGCAGCACTTGCACGAAGAATACACGTATGCAGGTCATCAACTGGCTCATGCACGGAATAAGACGACAGGTCAATGCACTAGCTGGCAGTCTTCTTGACAGGACGGCTGATCTGTCGAGGTGCTGCAGTAGAATTACTCCGTTGCCGAAGCGCTCCAGATGATTGCACCGGTCCGTAAAGCGATGCCCTTGAAAATGCGCAGCATCGTTAACGAAAGAAAAGCTGCAGAGGCAACTGGCGTCCATCGGAAAAAGCCGGCGAGGCGAATGACAGATCACAAAGCAGCCATGTTTGCGCAATAACTGCACTCTGATGATGATGAATGGTGTTTAATGGCGCAAGGGCCAGGTATGGCCAAAGAGCGCCAGGACAGTGGTTATGAACTGACAATGGACCAATGAATTGCGAAAGGTGTGTCGTGGCTGTAAAAGGGCCTAAAAACAGATCGCTGTAAAATGCGTAAAAATATATGTAATAAAATTATGGCATTGGCTAATGAGGTGCACTATGATAATGAAAGAACAAATTTCACGATGATGACGATAAACGAAAATATATAAGCGAAAAGCAGTACTGCTTTGACAGACCCTTTGAACACGTAAGGGCCTGGAGGCACGTGCTATGCAAAACTACTGTCGCGGCGACATCCTCTGAGGAGTGGATGCGCTACGAGACTATTGGGCAAATAACATGCAGTATAACATCGCTCAGAAAATCCAAAACAGCTTTGGTGTTAAAGAAAGGTTCGTCACCAAGAAACATAGCAGGGTGGAGAGGTAGACGGTACTGGTACGCTAGAGGAAAGTGTCTTTTTCTCTCTCTTTCGGCTTCCCTGCACTCCACGAGCACGTGGAGAACGGTAAGCCTCTCTCCACATCTACCACAGGTTGGCGGGTCATTTCCAGTCAAGAGAAAATTGTGGGTGCCGAATGTATGTCCTATTCTCAGACGAGAGAATAGGACATTAGTTCTTCGAATTTTCGTAACGGGACGCCAGGGACCTATCTGTGGCTTAACTAAGTGGAGCTTGTTGTTCGTTTCGGCATCCCACAAGCTCTGCCAGTGGCTTCTAATTTTCTTTCTCAAGTAGGGCTTGAGATCTGTGGCAGGGATAGAAGCGGTAGGGTTAAGGGCTCGCGATGTAGCTGATGTGGCCATTTGATCAGCCAGAACATTGCCCTCGATGCCTCGATGGCCAGGCACCCAGCACAAAATAATATGCTGGTTAGACAGGTATGCCTTGCACAGAGCAGAATATAGTTCAATAAGTACAGGGTTTTTGTGTCTATGTAGAGTCATGACGGCTTTTACGACGCTTAGGGAGTCTGTAAATATTATTGATCTTTTGAGTTTGGATTTTCCTATACTCTTCACAGCCGATAAAAGTGCATAGGCCTCGGCCGTAAAAATGCTTGTTTCCGGGTGCAGTACATCGGACTCGGAGAACGATGGGCCGACTACTGCATAAGATACCCCTGCATGTGACTTGGAAGCGTCAGTGTAAAACTGAGTGCAGGACGAGTACTTAAACTGGATTTCTAGAAAATGCATCCGGATATGTGCTTCTGGAGCATCTTTTGTGACCTCTACAAACGAAGTATCACACTCTATGAGTTGCCACTGCCACGGTGGCACTGGCTTTGCTGGGGCCATCAGGGTATTTTCAAGTAGTGGGATGTCCATTTCTTCACTAATTTTTCTTACACGTAGTGAAAAGGGTTCTCTTGCTGTCGGCCGGTTATTGAAGAGTGTGGAACTGGTCATATCATTTACGGTTGAGAAGGACGGATGTTCCGGGTTCGAATTTACTTTCAGGAAATAGGTGAGGCTTAAGGATAAACGTTGTATATCAAGCGACCACATGTCCGCCTCTACATACAGGCTTGCCACAGGACTTGTCCTGAAGGCACCAGTGGCTAGGCGGATGCCTAGATGGTGTACAGGATCCAGCATCCTTAGGGCGCTTGGCGTAGCGGAATGGTACACTATGGCGCCGTAATCTAATCTTGTGAGTATGAGGCTCTTGTACAAATTCAAAAGACACCGTGTATCACTACCCCAAGCGGTGCGTGACAACACTTTTAGAATATTTATTGTTTTCATGCATTTGTTTCTTAGATACCGTATGTGTGCCACAAACGTAAGCTTCGTATCTAGAATCACACCTAAAAATTTATGTTCGGTTTTTACGGCCACACGTTGTCCCTGCAACTCAATGTCAGGATCGGGGTGCAGACCCCTCTTTCTGGAGAACAGGACGCAGGTGGTCTTTTGTGGGTTAAGGCTAAATCCATTCTCGTCTGCCCACTTAGACACCTTGTTCAGACCAAGCTGAATCTGCCGCTCACAGACTGCGAGATTGCACGAGGCGAAACCTATCTGTACATCATCGACGTATGCAGAATAAAACATGTTTCTTGGGATATACAGACGCAAAGAACTCATTTTTACAATAAAGAGAGTGCAACTGAGCACCCCGCCCTGTGGCACTCCAGTTTCCTGCACAAATGGTCTTGATACAGCATTTCCCACACGAACACGGAATGTGCGATTAGATAAGTAACTTTCTATGACATTTAACATGTTACCACGTATACCAACGTGTGAGAGGTCTCTAAGTATTCCAAACCGCCACGTGGTATCGTAGGCTTTTTCCATATCAAGGAATACAGACAGAAAGAACTGCTTATGGACAAAAGCTTCACGAATTTGCGTTTCAATACGTATCAAATGGTCGGCGGTGGATCGACCCTCTCGAAACCCGCATTGGTACGGGTCAAGCAGTTTGTTTGATTCGAGGAAATGGATTAGTCGGCGGTTTATCAATTTTTCGAACAGTTTGCAGAGACAGCTTGTTAGTGCTATAGGTCGGTAACTCGAAACAGACGATGGGTCCTTGCCCTGCTTCAGTATAGGGACGACAATGGCCTCTTTCCAGGCGGCGGGGATCTTGCCGGAGGACCATATAGCATTGTAAAGGCAGAGGAGAGTTTTCTTTGTTTCATGGGGAAGGTGTTTTAGCATTTGATAAACTATGCGGTCAGAGCCTGGGGCAGACTTGTTGCAACAACTAAGCGATGCATATAGCTCAGCGATGCAAAATGGCTGGTTGTATGCCTCGTCTCCGGTGCATTTTCTTTCTATTTTCTGTTTTTCTATTGTAGCCTTGTGTTTTTTAAATGTTGGCGAATAATGGGATGAGCTTGCCACATGTTCAAAATGTGCTCCCAGGCAGTTAGCTTGGTCTTCCAGACTGTCGCCTTGTGTGTTTACCAACGGGAGTGAATAAGTTTGTAGCCCGTTTATCTTATTAACTTTCTTCCAGACTCTGCCCTCGTCTGTATATGAGTTGATGTCTGATAAAAACTTCTCCCAACTCTCTCTCCTGGCCTGTCGGCGCGTTCTTCGGCCCTCCGATTTAATTTTCTTAAAATTGACAAGATTCTCCGCAGTTGGGGAGTCGCGTAGCAACCCCCACGCCTTGTTCTGCTTCCTACGAGCGTTCCGACATTCGTCGTTCCACCATGGGACACGGCGTTTGCAAGTCGCACCACTTATTTCAGGTATACATTCAGAAGCGGCATCAATTATAAAAGATGTAAGATACTCGACGGCAGCATCAATTCCCAGCGAAGATATGCCAGACCACGAGATAGTACTTGTAAGACTTTGGAATTTCTCCCAATCTGCCATATCCAGCTTCCAGCGAGGTGCCTGTGGTGGAGGTTCGTTTTGTAGTGGCCATCTCAGCAGTATCGGGAAGTGGTCACTCCCGTAAGGATTTTTTATAACCTCCCATTTAAGTTCACCAAATATAGACGGGGAGGCTACACTGAGATCAATGGAAGAAAATGTTTTATTTGCGAGATTGTAGTAGGTGGGTTCCTTCTTATTCAGGAGACACGCACCAGAAGAGAAAAGAAATTGTTCGATTAGGCGTCCTCGCACATCGATACGCGTGTCGCCCCACAAGCTGCTGTGTGCATTGAAATCGCCAAGAACGAGGTAAGGTTCTGGTAATTCATCTATAAATGACTGAAATTCATGCTTGTGTAAAGGGTAATGTGGGGGTATGTAGAGCGAGCAAATGGTTATCAGCTTACCCAGAAGTACAGCACGAACGGCTACTGCCTCAAGTGCCGTATTGAGTGGAAGTTGCTGACAGGCTACACTTCTGTCGAGTATGATGGCCACACCACCAGATGATGCGGCAGAATCCTCGCGGTCTCTTCGGAAAACAATATTCTGACGTAGGAAGTTGGTGTTTCTGGAGTTTAGGTGTGTTTCTTGAACACACAGCACCTTTGGATTAAATTTATTGATAAGTTCTTGGATGTCGTCTAGGTTGTGGATTAGTCCTCTAACATTCCACTGCATTATTGTGTTCATGTTGGAGGAAAATAAAAGGCGCTGTGTGTCTCAAAAGGGAGGAGAGTGACTTTACTTTACAAGGCCTTTGTCAGGCCCTGTAATTGGTGTTTTGTCTTTTTTGGAGCGGTCGAGAGAACCTCGCCGCTCCTTCGACGCTACCTGCGCCGTTTGGATTGGACTGGTGTCCATAGCCTCTTGCGAGGCACTGAACACCCGCTCCAGAGAGCGATGTGTGCGTCGCGTAGACTTCGTCTCGAGCGACGAAGTCTTCGTCCCCACCGTACCGGAGGTCGACAGGACTCCTGTGGCCTCTGCGGTGGCCTGGCTGCTGCCGGAGCTTGTAGAGGCCACTGGTGTGGACACTTTGAGAGATGGCAGGGCAGCGTTGGCTGCTCCCACCTTAGGGGCGGGTGGCGTTAGCCTCGGCACGCTAGGCGTGGTCCGGGCTACCGCCAGAGGCCGTTGTGGTGCCGCCCCCCGTTGCACCACTTCGGCGAAAGATGTTTTAAGCAAGAACAACGAGGAGATGCGTTGACGTGCTTCGCGGAATGTGATATTCTCCTTCACTTTTACAGTAATTATTTCTTTTTCTTTCTTCCAGGCTGGACAAGCTCTGGAGTATGCCGGGTGACTGCCGTCGCAGTTCGCACAATGTACCTCGTCATTTTTGCAATCGTCAGAAGAGTGACCAGTTGTGCCGCACTTTGCGCACATAAGCTGCCCTCGGCAGCTTTGGGATGCGTGGCCAAATCTTTGGCATTTGAAGCAACGTCGCGGGTTCGGAATATAAGGTCGAACATGAAGTTTTACATAGCCGGTTTCAAGAGTCTCGGGTAATGTGGTTGAACTGAAAGTGAGTATTAAATGCTTTGTTGGGATTTCGTTGTCATTACTTCTGATTGTGATGCGCTGCACGTGGATTACGCCTTGGTCCTTCCATCCATCCAGGAGTTCTTCTTCATTCAGTGTCATTAAGTCTTCATCTGATACTACGCCTTTGACTGTGTTCATAGTTCGATGCGCGCTCACAGAAACAGGGATATTACCAAAGGCTACGAGGTGTGCTAGTCTGTTGTATTGTTCCTTGTCTTTTAGTTCCAGGAGCAAATCTCCACTTGCCATCTTTGTTACCTTATAACCAGTTCCAATGGTCTCTCTTAGGCACTTGGCCACAAGAAATGGTGAAATTGTTCTAGCTTTTGTAGATGATTGTTCGCAGTGGAGGACGTGGAATTTCGGGAAACGTTCGTTGTGTTTGTTCAATAATAGTGATGTTGCATCGGTGCGTACCCTTTTCGGGGCACGATCGGTTGAGAAAGGGTTCGGGGATCCCATGGAAAGAAACTACTTGTTCGGCAACGGCGTCTGCCACCCACCGCGGAGCCCAACAAGGGGACGTGGCAGAACATAGAGACAACTCTGCACAGCGCCAGCAGTATGCCGTTGCTATAACCCAATATGGTAACCCAAGGTAGGACAGCCACACCAGGTTAACCCTTGCCGCCAGGAAAAGTCGAAGTGAATGGAAAAGATGAGAGGACAGGACAGATTAAAAGTGGAAGGGAAAGACGAAGATGATGCTAGAGAGAGATAGGAAAAGACGACTACCGGTTTCCCCCGGGTGGGTCAGTCCGGGGGTGCCGTCTACGTGAAGCCGAGGCCAAAGAGGTGTGTTGCCTCCGCCGGGGGGCCATAAAGGTCCAAACACCCGGCTTCGGCTCAACCTCCAGGATACCCTTTTCCCCGGACACGGCTAAGCCACGCACGGTTAAGCGCGGGAGGGTCCAACCCTCTTGTGCTCGGGTACGTGGTGGCGCAACTCACCAACGCCCGCTTGCGCAGACGCCCCTGCGGGGAATAACTGCACTCTAGGAGCGATTCAAGGTACGTGCGAGGCAACCTTGAGATTCTCGAGTAAAACGCTCGAGCTTTCCTTCACTCAAGGCGCGTTTCGAGTGGAGGGTGATTTGTGAAATGAAAAGCCGCCCTGAAGGAGCATTTCAAATGGAGGGTCAAATCGAGGTGCGTTTGTTAATACGGAGGTAAGGCTGGTGCGTCCGTGCCCTCCGCCAGCCTTTCAGAGTCATAGCTTATACGCGCCGCGAATTCAAGTGGCAAGAACGAAGCGGAATATTTAGCTTACTGAGGGTTTGCTGGAGGCCATGATGTTGGCATTCGATCGTAAACGTGTTATTTACAACCATTCGCAACAAGATCTTGCGACACGCCCTAGACAAATGCATAGTGCACGCGATACATTCGGAATAGTCATGGTACGGCGTTAGTGGTCGTTTAGATATTTATAAAAATAGTTATCAAAACAGGAAAAAAAATCTGCCGTCACTGAATTTGTACGTATTATCACGTAGTAGTTGCGATGAAGAAAACAGTCGCAAAGCTGTGAATGACGAAACGGAATTTTTATTGGGCGAACCTGTGCCCACAAAAGCAAATTGCACTCGAAGCACAACGATAGCGGCGAACACAGTCGGTGATCGTCGAAATCTGATCAGTGGGGAAACGCGTCGGCTTTTCTACATGAGTCATCGAAGGTTCCAGAGTAACCCCTGGTGCCCTCGTGTCTTCCAGAAAGTACTAGACAGTTCGCGCCGCTCATACAATCAGATTCCATAAGCGTCGGTGACAGCAGACAACGGATAGAAGCATCGACGACGTTCGAGAAACTTCCGATGCATGCTGGCGCGTCCTGTGCTGAGCAATAATGTTTAACACTTGCTAACTTAAGAAAAGCGGTTACCGGTGAAAGATAAAAAAGAGCTCGTGTCAATATATATATATATATATATATATATATATATATATATGTATATATATATCCCTCCGCATAGAAATCCTACGCTATACGCGCAGTTACTCGGAGCTAGAACGCCAACGCGAACGCTTAAAGCGCATGGCATTTCTATGCGTGCATTCACTCTGCGAAAGACCGTCTGTTACGCTCAAGCGGTGTAGGCGGCGCCACGGTAGATGGAGTGCGCAAGAGAGGAGAAACGAGGAGGAGGGAAGGCGGAGGAGGAGAGTGTCGCTACTTTTTTGTACAGAGGGGTTTTAGCCGATACCAGTGAGCGAAGCCCAGCCCCGCAACATCGACATTCAAGCATCAGCCTTGTCATGGTGCGGCCAAAGCCAAGGCGCAACTACCACCACCTCGTCGGGTTAAGTGAAGGCAAACAAGCGACTTCGCATTGTGTGGGTCGTGGCGCCTCGGCAAATCGTTCTGCGTGCTCCTCAGAGAAGAAACCTATTTCCAAAGACGGCGGCAATCGGCGCAGAAGGAAGCCTCGGCAGCGGTTTGCGAAGCCTTTTGACGTCTCCCAGAACCACAACCAAGCTACCCACGGTGACGTCATCCTCGGTGTTACTGGCATTCTCATGAGTGCTGAATTGGCGACTGGAGGATCAACGGCAAACTTTGTTGCATGCTGCACGGAAGCTGCTGCTAACAGCGACATCTAGCACGATGCCGAAAGTTGGCGGCCTCTCGAGTTTCACCACGCGTGCTATACCTGAACTCATATCAAGTTACTTACCTGCTGGTAGGATTTGATTGCTCCTTCCTAGACAAGCGACGCGTCTCATTCATGGAACCTTTGCCGACAGCTTGCATCTGCGCCATCTGCTGGGTGCTTCCTGCTAAGATCATGAACCTTTCGTGCGGCCACGCCGTGTGCTTGGCGTGCTGGTATAACCCCTACGACAGCACCGACAAGCCACACCAGGACAGCAAAGCCCTAAGCATGTTCCTCAACGGAGCGTGTCCCATGGATAGAGTCCAGTTCACCGCTCCTGAACTGGAAGTTGTGAACGGCCCGAAGGGCCTATACAACAAACTGGTCTTCTGCGCCAACAACGTCTTCGGCTGCCGGTCCATTGTCGAACTCGGACATCTGAAGCTGCACTTCATGAGTGTCGTTTCAACCCCATGACCTGTCTTCTCTGTGGAAGAGGCGACATCCCCGAGTGCATGACCGAGCAGCATTTACTGCTCTACGCACGATGGTAAAGTTGTTCATCCGACACATGACAGAAACAGACAGTTCAGTTCTTTCGGCAACGGTCAATGCCTTTGAAGCAGCCTTGCAAGTTCTTGTGGTAGTTCGACAATAAAGAAAAATGTTCTTTTCCATTTACATGGCTTGAGTGAAGACTGCACGCATATTCAGATCGCGGACGGCGGCTTGCATTCGTACATGACGTGAGTTTGCTTTAGGACGTGAGTTGCCTTTAGATTGTTACAGGCAACACGGTTTTGTTACCATTATATATATATATATATATATATATATATATATACCTTAGTTTATTTAGACTGCACGTAAAAAGCAGACGCTTAGTACAGAAGCATTTTTAAGCGTTTGTCGAGTGACAGAGATGGCAATGACGAATATCTTTTGTGGTATTCCCTTGTCACAAAAAAAACATGAGTCCTCGCGCTCTCTCAAGGTGGATAACCAGAAAAGCTGTTAAGCACACGACGCACAGCTCACACAGAATGGAGAGCGAAAGGAAACTAGATACGCAAGCGCTTGGAACGCCGACAAATAGAGGGCGGTGCGAACATGGCGTAGACATTTTTTGAGAAACGTTTAGCATGTACCTGAGTCTACTCAAGCTTTTGCATGGAATCAAACGATTTTGCCTGAAATTCGGGAGCTGAGCTTTTTCACACGCTAAAAAAGTGCCCGGCCGCCTACCCATGAGCAGATTCGCTGTAAAATCGCGGTGACCTATAATGTCGCAGCTAATTAGTCACACGTACACCCGTGAGCAAAAGTATACGGACCAGGGATTGCGCGATGAAGCCGACTTTTTCAACTGCCTGTAAATGGAACTTTAAATTCATGACTGCAATCCAAACTTGGGATTGCGAACTTGTCAGTGTACTCGAAAATTTCAGTGTATGCATGTTAATTACGAAGAACTTCATTTTTTTCGGCGACACCGTGGTCCTTATACTTTTGCTCACGGGTGTACACATATTGCCCTCTATCCCTTTTTCTGCTTCTTGTTTACATTCTTTCCGTTCAATAAACTCCACCACTATGTGATGAATTGAGTACGCTATCAATTGAAACGAAAATTGTACTGATGGTTAAAAATAAATAGCATCGCCGTAGCAACATATAGAATGTGTTTGCGAGGCTCAACATTGCCCTTGGGTTCGAATTATGTCGAAATGTGGCTGCCCTGGTCGGTGGCGCAACTTCCTACACCATAGCCACACAGCTACAGTAGGGGGGGGGATGCAAAACTGTTGATTTGATGCGCTCCCGTATTGTCGTCTACACTCTGCGCTGCTTTAATTCGGCTTTGTGTCTACAAGCTCTCCGTTAGTTGCCTGGCTGACCAATTCGCGTGACGCTTTTTTTTTCACAAATTTGGGAAACGTAGGATAATGTACCTCGAAGTTAAATTTTATTCCAATTTGTTGGCAACTGGTGTGGGCACGGCGGGGCGGTAGTGCCAATGATGCTAAGGAAATCATCGCTGTTTTTTTTCCCAAGCCTTTCTAAACCGTCTCACAGGGCAGGCCAACAGTACTTTAAGGCTCCTGGGCAGGGTCTCAAATCGAAATGCAGGTCTCAAGGAGGACAATCTCATCAGAGCTTATCAGGCATTCTTCATCAGTCATGTCACGGACATTGCATCATACCTGAACTGGGGGAAAGGAGAGAAGGCTAAGCTGAACGCACTTATACGCTCCGGACTCAAAAGGGCTCTGGGGCTCCCGCACGGAACGAGTACCGAACTCCTCAACAAGTTAGGATTTCACAACACTATAGCTGAGCTCATTGGGGCGCATTCGATGTCACAAATTGCAAGACTATCCAACACTAAGTCAGGGCGCAAAATTCTATGTGAAGTCGGAATTCTGCCTCGAGGAGGAGACGTCTCTAAATTCAAACTACCCAAGGAGGTGGAGACAATTACTTGTCGACACCATACCTAGAAATATTCATCCTGTCCCCAACAAGGGCAGAAGGGACGCCAGGGCCAAATGCATTCTGGGTAAATTGCACCAACAACAAAGCTCAGCTCTTTTTGTCGATGCAACTAGTTACGGATCGGGCAACCGCTACGCTACAGCCTTGGTAGATGAGAATGGTAAATTAATAAGCGCGGCGTCACTAAGAACGAGCTCAATTCATGCTGCCGAAGAAGCAAGCATAGCACTTGCAATTACAATGAGGAGAAGCTCCACGATTTTCTCCGATTCCCGTACAGCTATTAGAAACTGCTCCGCCGGCTTCGTCTCAATGGAAGCACACAGGTTACTTAAACACAGTAATAATACTCATAATTACCAGCAACCGGATTGCTCACACTTAGTCTGGTTTCCGGCTCATCAGGGCCACTCGGTCAGCCCCAATGGCTGCAATCCTAACGAGCAAGCTCACTCTGCTGTGCGAGATCTCACATGCCGCGCATCAGATCGGGAACTGCTCCAGGATGACTGCGGCTCCTACAAAGACCCACTTAGCACTTTTCACGAAATCACCTCACACTATAGGGACGGCAGGAGGTTTTTTTCCTCCCCCCCATCAGAAGCTGAACAGAGCTCAGGCATTCACATTAAGAATGCTTCAAACTAAATCTTATCCTACACCTTTTGTGCTTAACAAAATTGACCAGGAGTTTCCCGCGGAATGTAAAAGTTGTGGACACACTCCGTGTCTATTTGATCATATGCTCTGGCTGTGCCCCAAACAAAGGGCTTCGGACTTCAATAGTGAGGAGGACTGGAGTCGACGCATATCCAGTGAAGTCCTCCAAGATCAACTCCTGGCCGTCCGGAGAGCTGACGGCATCGGGAAAGCCTTTGACCTGCCGGTGCCTACTTGGGCGGAGCCACCGACTTAGCCTGGGGGCTTTTGCCCTCGGGCCCTAGTTTCTCTGGACCAAAATAAAGTTCTTGCCATGCCATGTTTCTGCTCGTCCTCGCCGTCTCATCATCGACTAGAGGCAGATGCTCAGCGCCCGATATTGGACATAGTGTGGATGGCTCCGGCTGTCAGCGTTGTACCCTGCCTCCGATTGATTGATTGATTGATTGATGTGTGGCGTTTAATAGCGCAAGGACCAAGTATGGCCAAAGAGCGCCATGACAAATGGTAATGAATTGTTTATGTATTATAAATGAAGTGATTGAATTGAGTTACAAATGTAAATGTAGCGTGGCTGTAAAGAGGCCTAAGAACGGGTCGCTGTAAACTGCGTAAAATATAAAGACAATGATTTATAACAAAATAAAAAAGTGCATAAATGTTTCACTACAATACACTGATATAATAAGAGACATACAAGAACTACTGTCTCCACAGGATTCTTGAAGTAGAGAGATCAGAGGCATGTTCTATAAAGGGTAATGTCACTGCAGCTACAGCCTCGAAAGTGAGGCTGTGCTACACATGACCCGGCCAAATTATTTCTAAGACGTTCACTTCATCTAAAAAGCTAAAAACTGTTTCCAGGATAAAAAGCGGTTCGTTACTAAGAAAAAATGCTGGGTGAAGTGGAATTTGCTGGCGATACGCAGACCGGAAGTACTTTTTACGCTCAGTTTCTAATTCTCTGCACTGGACAAGGACATGGAGCACTGTAAGGGTGTCTCCACACCTTCGACATGATGGAGGATCACTTCCAGCCAATAGGTAAGAGTGGGTGCCGAAGGTGTGACCTATTCTTAATCGACAAAGGAGCACTTCTTTGTATCGTGCTGTGTTTTCGGATATCCAGTGCCCTAATTTAGGTTTGATCAAGTGCAGTTTATTGGATACCTGGGTATCCCATTCTTTCTGCCAGTGTTTCTTCAGCTTATGCCGTAAGTATGGTTTAATGTCTGTGGCCGGAATGGGTATGTTTATGTCAGTGTCGCTAAAAGCTACCGAGGTAGCGTTCTCGTCAGCATTTTCGTTGCCTTTTATACCACTGTGTCCAGGTACCCAGCATAGGATGATTACTTGTTTGCCCATATAAGCTGAGCATAGCAATGCAAAGAGTTCGTTAAAGACAGTGTTTTTATGTTTTCGTAAACTCATTAGAGCTTGGACTACACTCAAGGAGTCCGTGAACACAACAGCCCGAGTGAGAGTCGTTTCAGTTATGTGTTTTACTGCAGAGAGGATCGCGTATGCTTCAGCCGTAAAAATACTGGTATGTGGTTTAATTATACCGGATAGTAAAACCGATGGTCCGAGAGCTGCGTAAGCAACACCGGCAGGAGTCTTTGAAGCGTCTGTATAAAACCCAGCACAGGAATATTTCTGCTGAAGCTCAAGGAAAAGTGAATGTATATGTGCCTTAGGTGCTTGTTTTGATATTTCTATGAAAGTGATGTCACATTCGATAGTCTCCCACTCCCAAGGCGGTGGAAGCCGAGTAGGAGCCATTAGGACATTCTCTAGAAGAGGGACGTCTGTTTCTTCGGACAGTGCTTCCAACCGTAGGGACAGAGGAGGCCTAGTGGCTGGGCGGTTATGGAACAGCCTGGTCGTGGACAAATCGCGAGCAATTGAATGACACGGATGATCTACATCTGATTTCACCTTCAAGGCGTAGAAGAAGCTTAAATATGTCCTTTGGAAGTGGAGAGACCATTCATTACATTCAACGTACAGGCTTTGTACAGGACTTGTCCTGAAGGCGCCTGTAGCAAGGCGGATACCCAAGTGGTGGATAGTATCTAACATTTTCAAAGCACTAGGTGTAGCCGAATTATAGACTATGGCTCCGTAGTCAAATCGTGATCGTATTAGACTTTTATACAAGCTTAGGAGACATCTCCTCTCGGCTCCCCAGGATGTGCGTGACAAGAGCTTCAACAGGTTCATAGTCTTGAGGCACTTCGCTTTAAGTTACTTCAAATCGGAAATAAAGGTTAGTTTATTGTCTATGATAGCTAAGAATTTATGTTCGGAGCTTACAGATAGACGTTCTCCATGGAGGTCTAGAGCGGGGTCTGGTAGTACACCTCTCTTGTTGTAGAAGAGTACGCATGTACTTTTTTGCGGGTTTAGCTTTAAACCATTCTCGTCCGCCCACTTAGACAATTTATTTAAGGCAAGCTGTACTTGTCGCTCGCAGGTACTAAGATTGATGATGATGTATGGTGTTTAATGGCGCAAGGGCCAGGTATGGCCAAGGAGCGCCAGGCCTGTGTTAATAAGTTGACAATGGAGCAATGAATTGCGAAAGGTAGATGTGTCGTGGCTGTAAAAGGGCCTAAAAACAATCGCTGTAAAATGCGTAAAATATATATGTAATAAAATTATGGCAATGGCTAATGAGGTGCACTATGAAACGAAAGAACACGTTGCAAGATAATGATGATAAATGAGAATTTATCACTGATAAGTCTTTCAAAAAGCACTACTGCCTTGACAGGCCCTTTGAAATGCAAGGGCCTGGAGACGCGTGCTATACAAAACTACTATCGCAGCGGCATCCTCTGGAGAGAGGATGCGCTATGCAACTATTGGGCAAATAACATGCAATGTAACATCGCTAAGAAAACCCAGGACAGCTTTGGTGTTAAAGAGGGGTTTGTCACCCAGAAACATAGCGGGATGGAGAGGGAGACAGTACCGGTACTCTAGGGGAAAGTGCCTTTTTCTCTCTGTTTCGGCTTCCCTGCACTCCACGAGGGCGTGGAGCACGGTAAGCCTCTCTCCACATCTACCACAGGTTGGTGGGTCATTTCCAGTTAAAAAAATTGTGCGTGCCGTATGTATGTCCTATTCTCAAACGAGAGAATAGGACATTAGTTCTTCGTATTTTCGTAACGGGATCCCAGGGACCTATCTGTGGCTTAACTAAGTGGAGCTTATTGTTCGTTTCGGCATCCCACAAGCGCTGCCAGTGGCTTCGAAGATTATTTTTTAAGTAGGGCTTGAGGTCTGCGGCAGGGATAGAAGCGCTAGGGTTAAGGGCTCGCGATGTAGTTGATGAGGCCATTTGATCAGCCAGAACATTACCCTCGATGCCTCTATGGCCAGGCACCCAGCACGAAATAATATCCTGTTAGACATATATGCCTTGCACAGAGCAGAATACAGTTCAATGAGTACAGGGTTTTTGTGTCTATGTAGAGTAATGATAGCTTTTACAACGCTTAGGGAGTCTGTAAATATTATTGATCGTTTGAGTTTTGACTTGCCTATATTCTTCACGGCTGATAAAAGTGCATAGGCTTCAGCCGTAAAAATGCTTGTTTCCGGGTGCAGTACATCGGACTCGGAGAACGATGGGCTGACTACTGCATAAGAAACCCCTGCATGTGACTTGGAAGCGTCAGTGTAAAACTGAGTGCAGGACGAGTACTTGAACTGGATTTCTAGAAAATGCATCCGTATATGTGCCTCTAGAGCGTCTTTTGTGACCTCTACGAACGAAGTATCACACTCTATGAGTTGCCACTGCCACGGTGGCACTGGATTTGCTGGGGCCATCAAATTATTTTCAAGTAGTGGGATATTCATTTCTGCACGAATTTTTCTTATACGTAGTGAGAAGGGTTCTGTTACTGTCGGCCGGTTATTAAAGAGTGTGGCACTGGTCATATCATTTATGATTGAGAAGGACGGATGTTCTGAGTACGAATTTACTTTCAGGAAATAGGTTAGGCTTAACTATGAACGTTGCATGTCAAGCGACCACACGTCCGCTTCTAAGGACAAGCTTGACACAGGACTTGTCCTGAAGGCACCAGTGGCTAGGCGGATGCCTAGATGGTGTACAAGATCCAGCATCCTTAGGGCGCTTGGCGTAGCGGAATGGTACACTATGGCGCCGTAATCTAGTCGTGTGAGTATGAGGCTCTTATACAGATTTAAAAGGCACTTTGTGTCACTACCCCAAACAGTGCGTGACAACACTTTTAGAATATTCATTGTTTTCATGCACGTGTTTCTTATATACTTTATGTGTGCCATAAATGTAAGTTTCGTATCTAGAATCACACCTAAAAATTTACGTTCTGTTTTTACGGCCACACGTTGTCCCTGCAACTCAATGTCAGGATCGGGGTGCAGACCCCTCTTCCTGGAGAACAGGACGCAGGTGGTCTTTTGTGGGTTAAGGCTAAATTCATTCTCGTCTGCCCACTTAGACACCTTGTTCAGACCAAGCTGAATCTGCCGCTCACAGACTGCAAGATTGCACTGCAAAAATAGTGCAACTCAGCACCCCGCCCTGTGGCACTCCAGTTTCCTGCACAAATGGTCTTGATACAGCATTTCCCACACGAACACGGAATGTGCGATTAGATAAATAACTTTCTATGACATTTAACATGTTACCACGTATACCAACGTGTGAGAGGTCTCTAAGTATTCCAAACCGCCACGTGGTGTCGTAGGCTTTTTCCATATCAAGGAATAAAGACAGAAAGAACTGCTTATGGACAAAAGCTTCACGAATTTGCGTTTCAATACGTATCAAATGGTCGGCGGTGGATCGACCCTCTGGAAACCCGCATTGGTACGGGTCAAGCAGTTTGTTTGATTCGAAGAAATGTATTAGTAGGCGGTTTATCAATTTTTCGAACAGTTTGCAGAGACAGCTTGTTAGTGCTATAGGCCGGTAACTCGAAACAGACGATGGGTCCTTGCCCTGCTTCAGTATAGGGACGACAATGGCCTCTTTCCAGGGGGAGGGGATCTTGTCGGAGGACCATATAGCATTGTAAAGGCAGAGGAGAGTTTTCTTTGTTTCATGGGGAAGGTGTTTTAGCATTTAATAAACTATGCGGTCAGAGCCTGGGGCAGAGCAGACTTATTGCATCAACTAAGCGACGCATACAGCTCAGCGATGCAAAATGGCCGGTTGTATGCCTCGTCTCCGGTGCATTTTCTTTCTATTTTCTGTTTTTCTATGGTTGCCTTGTGTCTTTTAAATGTTGGCGAATAATGGGATGAGCTTGCCACATGTTAAAAATGTGCTCCCAGGCAGTTGGCTTGGTCTTCCAGACTGTCGCCTTGTGTGTTTACCAACGGGAGTGAATAAGTTTGTAGCCCTTTTATCTTATTAACTTTCTTCCAGACTCTGGCCTCGTCTGTATACGAGTTGATGCCTGATAAAAACTTCTACCAACTCTCTCTCCTGGCCTGTCGACGTGTTATTCTCCCCTGCGTTTTTATCTTCTTAAAATTGACAAGATTCTCCGCAGTTGGGGAGTCGCGTAGCAACCCCCACGCTTTGTTCTGTTTCCTACGAGCGTTCCGACATTCCTCGTTCCACCATGGGACACGGCGTTTGCAGGTCGCACCACTTATTTCAGGTATACATTCTGAAGCGGCATCAATTATAAAACATGTAAAATACTCGACAGTAGCATCAATTCCCAGCGCAGATATTTCAGACCACGAGATACTACTTGTAAGACTTTGGAATTTCTCCCAATCTGCCATATCCAACTTCCAGCGGGGTGCCTGTAGTGGAGGTTCGTTTTGTAGTGGTGATCTCAGCAGTATCAGGAAGTGGTCACTCCCGTAAGGATTTTTTATAACTTCCCATTTATATTCAGTAAATATAGATGAGGAAGCTACACTGAGATCAATGGAAGAAAACGTTTTGTTTGCGAGATTGTAGTAGGTGGGTTCCTTCTTATTCAGGAGACACGCACCAGAGGAGAAAATAAATTGTTCGATTAGGCATCCTCGCGCATCGATACGCGTGTCGCCCCACAAGCTGCTGTGTGCATTGAAATCACCAAGAACGAGGTAAGGTTCTGGTAATTCATCTATAAGTGACTGAAATTCATGCTTGTGTAACGGATAATGTGGGGGTATGTAGAGCGAGCAAACGGTAACGAGTTTACCCAGAAGTACAGCACGAACGGCTACCGCCTCAAGTGCCGTATTAAGTGGAAGTTGCTGACAGGCTACACTTCTGTCGAGTATGATGGCCACGCCACCAGATGATGCGGCAGAATCCTCGCGATCTTTTCGGAAAACAATATTCTGACGTATGAAGTTGGTCTTTCTGTAGTTTAGATGTGTTTCTTGAACACACAGCACCTTTGGATTAAATTTACTGAGAAGTTCTTTGATATCCTCTAGGTTGTGGATTAGTCCCCTAACATTCCACTGCATTATTTTATTCATGTTAGAGGAAAATAAAAGGTGCTGTGTGTTTCAAGGGGTGTGTACAGCCTATTTTACAGAGCCTTTTACAGGCGCTGTAACTGGTGTCTTGTCTTTTTTGGAGTGTTCTCGGGAGAGTCGCCTCTCCCTAGGCACTCCGTGTGCCGTCTGAGAAGTTGTGTCCATTGCATCTTGCGAGGGGTTGGACACTCGCTCTAACGAGCGATGTGTACGTCGGTTTGGCTTCGCCTCGGAAGACGAAGCCTTTGTCCCCACCAGTGCGGAGGTTGACGGTACCTCCTTAGCCTCCGTGCTATCCTGGCTGCTGCCAGAGCTAGCAGGGGCCACTGGTGTGGGCAAGTTCGGTGATGGCAAGGCAGCCTTGGCTGCTCCCACCATAGGGGCGGCTGCCACAGCCGGCGGCTCGCTGCGCGCGGGCCGGGCAGGTGGCGGAAGCCGCTGCGGCGTTGATGATGATGATGATATATGTTGTTTTGTGGCGAAAGGGCCAGCTATGGCCAAAGAGCGCCAAGACGTATTGTACTGAGTGAGCAATGGTATGATCAATTACAGTGGGTAGGTGTAGGGTGGCTCTAAAGGGGCCTAAAATCCTGCGCACGAAAGGTGCGTACAACAGACAAAATTAATAAAATCATGACAACGACGTGATAGGGGCCTACGTGATAGGTGATAGGTGACAACACGTGATAGGGGCACAATGAATATAGTATAAAAAGGTTGTAAGCGATACAAGGCACTACTGCCTCACAGAGACCCTTAGGAGCAAGGGCCTGGAGGAGAGTGCATTTCAAATATGCGGTCGCAGCAGCGTCCTCTGAAAGAGGATGCCGCTACGAATCTCTCGGGCGAAGAACTTGCAAAATGTCGATGTCGTTTAAAAAGGCTAAAACTGAATCGTTCTGAAATATCGGGTCGTTATGTAAAAACATCGCTGGATGAAGGGGTATATTCTCTTTATAGGCTTTTTTTCTTTCAGGTTCTATTATTGGACACTGTACTAGGATGTGAAGTACAGTAAGTGCTTCCCCACTTCTATTACAGGTCGGGGGTTCGCCTCCAGACAACAGGTAATTATATGTGCCGCAAGTGTGTCCTATTCTGAGCCTACAGAATAGGACATCATTTCTTCTAGATTTCGTGGTCGATGGCCAGTTCCCTAAACGGGGCTTAATTAAATGAAGCGTGTTATGAGTCTGGCCGTCCCACAAACGTTGCCAGTGGACTCTAAGTGTCTTCCGTAGGTACGGCGTCATATCGAGAACAGGGACGAGCATAGATGTTTTGCCAGCTTTTGCCTTGATGGATGTGGCAAGCTGGTCTGCCAGTACATTTCCCTCGATGTCTCGGTGTCCTGGTTGATGATTATTGTTGTTTATTGGCGCAAGGGCCAGGTGTGGCCAAAGAGCGCCAGGACGATGGTAATGGCTTGTTAGTGGTATATGAATAGTCAATTATATGAAGATTAGATGTGGCATGGCTGTAAAGGGGCCTAAAAGCAGTCGCTGTAAAGTGCGTAAAATCTATACGTAATAAGATTATGGCAATGACTAATGATGTGTACTATAGACATAAACAATACATTGCGAAAGAATGATATGACTTCCAAAATATTGCAGATGCAAGAATTAGCCAGAAGCACAAGTGCCTAAACAGAGCCCTTGAGACACAAGGGCCTGGAGGCATGTGCTATAAAAAAACAATCACAGCAACATCCTCTGGAAAGAGTATGCGCTACGAACTTGTTGGGCTAATAACATGTAGCACAACATCAATTAGGAATGCGAGGACTGCTTTGGTGTTAAAGAGCGGTTCTTTACCGAGAAACATTATGGAATGTAGAGGGACATAATAGCGATATGCTAGAGGAAAGTGTTTCTTTCTCTTTCGGCTTCCCTACACTCCAGGAGGACGTGGAGGACGGTGAGCCTCTCGCCACATCTACCACAGGTTGGAGGGTCATTACCACTCAATAGAAAATTGTGGGTGCCGTACGTGTGTCCTATTCTGAGACGACAGAATAGGATATCAGTTCGCCGGGTTTTTGTTACGGAAGGCCAGTAACCTAATTGTGGCTTATTCCAATGAAGCTTATTACTTGTTTCTGCGTCCCACAAGCGTTGCCTGTGGCTTCCCAGTTTCTTTCGCAAGAAAGGTTTTAAATCTGTTGCAGGAACAGCAGCTGTAGGGTTGATAGCGGGTGATGTGATTGATGTGGCCATTTGGTCGGCAAGAACATTGCCCTCGATGCCTCTATGCCCTGGCACCCAGCACACCACAACATGCTGCCCAGACGCATAAATACTACGTATGAATGAATAAAGCGATACTATTACAGGATTTTTGTGCCTCTTAAGAGATTTTAAGGCTTTTACTACGCTCAGCGAGTCTGTCTAGATGATTGCTTTTGGTATTTTCGATTCTTTGATGTATTTAAGAGCCGACAGTATTGCATAAGCCTCTGCTGTGAAAATGCTCGTTAGGGGGTGCAGGGCGTCGGCATCTGAAAATGATGGACCAACCGCTGCATAAGAGACGCCAGCATGAGACTTTGATGCATCGGTGTAGAATTCCGGACAGGAGTATTTATGCTGCAGTTCAAGGAAGTACATTCGAATGTGTGTAACCGGGGCGTGCTTCGTAACATGTAAAAAAGACAAATCAAAGTCTACAATCTGCCACTGCCACGGTGAGACCTCTATAGTGGGTGTCATTAGACGATGTTCAAAGAGTGGGACATCCATTTCCTCAGCCAGACTTCTCACACTCAACGAGAAGGGCTCTCTTACTGCAGGTCGGTTATGAAAGAGGTGGGAGCTGGACAAATAATTTACGGTGGAATATGAGGGATGTTCACTGTTTGCATTCACTCTAAGGAAATACATAAAAGCTGTGTAGGTCCTCTGCAAATGGAGTGACCACTCATTGGATTCCACGTAAAGGCTTTCTACAGGGCTTGTCCTAAAGGCACCTGTAGACAAACGAATACCTAGATGGTGGACGGGGTCCAGCATCTTCAACGCGGTTGGGGTGGCTGACTGATAAATTATGGCCCCGTAGTCTAGGCGTGTTCGTATGAGGCTTTTATACAAGTTTAACAGACACTTTTTGTCACTACCCCATGTAGTGCGTGACAACACTTTTAAAGTATTCAGTGTTTTCATGCATTTGTTTTTTAGATGTTTTAGGTGTGGTATGAATGTTAGCTTTGTGTCAAGAATTATGCCTAAGAATTTGTGTTCCGTTTTTACAGGTAGACTCTGTCCTTGCAGGTCAATGTCGGGGTCAGCGTACAGTCCTCTCTTTCGAGAAAAAAGGAAGCAGGTGCTTTTTGTGGATTTAGGCAGAACCCATTCTCGTCTGCCCATTTAGCCACCCTGTTCAGACCAAGCTGAACCTGCCGCTCACAGATTGCAAGGTTGCATGATTTAAATCCAATCTGTACATCATCGACATACGTTGAATAAAACATGTTGCGTGGGATGTATAGACGCAAGGAATTCATTTTTATAATGAAGAGAGTGCAACTGAGCACCCCACCCTCTGGGACTCCAGTTTCCTGCACAAAAGGTCGTGATAAAGCACTGCCAACCCGAACACGGAATGTGCGATTCAGCAGGTAACTTTCAATGACATTTAACATATTACCACGTATACCAAAGTGGGAAAGGTCTCTCAATATATCAAACCGCCATGTGGTGTCGTAGGCCTCTTCCATGTCTAGGAACACAGATAGAAAGAATTGTTTGTGAACAAAAGCTTCACGTATCTGTGCCTCAATACGTATCAAATGGTCAGTGGTGGATCGACCCTCGCGAAAACCGCACTGGTATGGGCCAAGCAGCTTGTTTGATTCTAGGAAATGTATCAGACGGCGGTTTATCATCTTCTCGAAGACTTTGCAGAGGCAGCTTGTTAGAGCTATGGGCCTGTAACTCGATACGGACGATGGATCCTTGCCCTGCTTCAGGATAGGGATCACTAATGGCCTCTTTCCAGGCAGAGGGGATCTCTCCGGAGGTCGATATAGAATTATAGAGACATAGAAGGGTTTTCTTCGTTTCAGAGGGTAGGTTTTGCAGCATGTCATATAGTATACGGTCAGGGCCTGGGGCAGATTGCTTGCAACAGGTGAGTGATGCATGAAGCTCTGCTAGGGAGAAAGGTAGGTTATATGGCTCGTTCCCAGTGCTCTTTCGGTCTATTTCTTGTTTTTCTATTGCTGATTTATATCTTATAAATGCTGGTGAATAGTGTGATGAACTGGACACATGTTCAAAATGTGCACCCAGATGGTTCGCTTGGTCCTCAAGGCTGTCTCCCTGCGTGTGTACCAGGGGAGGTGGATGTGTTTGTCGTCCTCTTACTCTATTGACCCTGCTCCAAACCTTGGCCTCAACCGTGTACGAGTTGATACTTGATAAAAATGTTTTCCAGCTGTCTCTCCTGGCTTTTCTGCGTGTTCTCCTACCTTGGGACTTGATTTTCTTGAAATTTACAAGGTTTTCAGCAGTAGGATAATCGCGAAGCTGCCTCCATGCTTTGTTCTACTGCCTACGTGCATTCCGGCATTGTTCATTCCACCACGGAACACGACGTTTGCTGGAAAGTCCACTTGTTTGGGGAATACACTTAGAGGCTGCATCAATTATGAATTTAGTAAAATATTCGACGGCACCATCAATTCCGAGCGATGAAATGTCAGCCCACGAGAGTTTACTGGTAAGAGTTTGGAATTTATCCCAGACCGCTGCATCGACCTTCCACCGGGGGGCATGTGGTGGAGACTTGTATTGTCTTGTTGCTCTCAGCAGTACTAGGAAATGGTCGCTCCCGTAAGGGTTTAGTAGCGTTAGCTACACTGGCCTAGCCAAGCCCGTTTCGCGAGGCACATCAAGAGCCGTGCTGCGCATGCGCAAGGATCAGTGATGTCACACGGCTTGCGCATCGGAGCCACCGGAGCCGGCACCTCTCGCGCACTCCGCCGCCGCCGCGCGCGACTTACCGCCGCCGGTCTGCGCATTCCAGAGGAGTGACGTCGTAGCCGTGGTAGACGCACTGGCGCCGGCGCGCGCTCGCTGTGCAGTCGCCGTCTGACACTGCGCTGAAGCCGCTGCGCTTCTGACTGGCGTTTGCCAGTGTGGTATAGCCATGGAGGAGAGCGCAAATGCTACTCAACAGCGCATAAGAACGGAGAAGCTTGACTCATCGGATCCCGAAGTAGTTGCCTGGCAATTAGCGGTTGAGCGTAGGAGGAATGAACAGAAGAAGGCTATATACATGTGCCACATAATACGTATACCGCGTGTGTGTCATTGGAGCAGAGTAAGCATGACAATCAAGCTGATCCTTGACAATCTAGACAACCAGGAAAGCTAAGAATAATCAGCTGAACCTTCGCTAACGCTACGTATATCCTGGCATAGCCGAGCTAAGCCACTTCAACTTTTTTTATAACTTCCCATTCAAGTTCTGAAAATAGAGACGGGGAAGCTATGCTAAGATCAATAGAAGAAAAGGTTCTATTTGCGATACAGTAAAATGTAGGTTCCTTCTTATTCAGGAGACACGCACCAGAGGAAAAAAGAAATTGTTCAACAAGACGGCCTCGCGCATCGATACGAGAGTCGCCCCACAGACTGCTGTGTGCATTGAAATCGCCAACAACAAGATAAGGTTCTGGCAATTCGTCTATGAAGGAGTGAAATTCATGTTTGTGTAAGTGGTAACGTGGGGGTATGTAAAGCGAGCAAATGGTGATGAGTTTGTTCAGAAGGACAAGTCGAACTGCCACTGCTTCAAGGGGCGTTTGTAGGTGCGAACGCTGACATGCTATGCTTTTGTGAATTACAATGGCAACACCGCCTGATGATGCGAGAGCATCATCGCGATCTTTACGAAACGTAACATACTGTCGGAGAAAATTTGTATGTTTCGATTTTAAGTGCGTTTCCTGTACACACAGCACGTTTGGATTGTGTTGCTAAAGAAGTACTTGGACATCGTCGAGGTTCCTAATAAGGCCTCTGACGTTCCATTCAATGATTTGTGTATCCATAATGAAAGTAAATTGGTGCTGTGTGTACAAAAAGGAAGTGTTGCCTTAGATTACAGAGTCGTTTGCGGCCCTGTAATTTTGGTTTTGTCTTTTCTAGAGCGGTCCAAAGAATTTGGCCGCTCTTTAGGTGCTGGCTGCACCACCTTGCTTGGAGTAGTGTCCATAGCCTCTTGCGAAGCGCTGGACACTCGCTCTAACGAGCAATGTGTACGTCGAGTAGCCTTCGCCTCGAGGGACGAAGGCTGTGGCCTCACCAGCCCGGAAGCCGATGGGTCCTCCTTAGCCTCTGAGCTGCGATGGCTGCTGCCAGCGCTATTGGAAGCCTCTGGTGTGGCCGATTTTGAGAAGGGCAGGGCAGCCTTAGCTGCTCCCAGCATGGGGGCGGGTGGCAGCCGCCTCAGTACGCTTCGCGTGCTTTGGGCGACCGCCGGGGTCCGTCGTGATGCTGCGTCCTGTTGCACGACTTCGGCAAAAGAAGTTTTCATTGAAAGTGAAGGTGACAAACGCTGTCGGGCTTCCCGGAAACTGATATTCTCTTTGACTTTGATTGTAATTATCTCTTTCTCTTTCTTCCAAGCTGCGCAAGATCTGGAATATGCAGGGTGGTCGCCATCGGAGTTCGCGCAATGGGCCTCAGCAGTACATTCTTCAGCAGAGTGATCTTTTGTAGCGCATTTCGCACAAGTTTGTCGTCCTCGGCAGCATTGAGAGGCATGGCCAAACCTCTGACACTTGTAGCAGCGTCGTGGATTTGGAATGTGAGGTCTTACACGCAGTTTAAGGTAGCCTGTTTCTATTGCATCCGGGAGTGTGCTAGAGCCAAATGTAAGTAGTATGTGTTTGGTTGGTAGTTTTTTGTTGTCACGCCTGATTTTTATGCGTTGTACATTTATAACGTTTTCTTCTTTCCATCCATTAAGGAGTTCTTGATCAGTCAAATCCACGAGGTCGCCGTTTGAATCCACACCCTTGACGGTGTTCATTGTTCGGTGTGCAGTCACATATATGGCTTTATCGCCAAAAGCCACCAGGTTTGTAAGTTTCTCATACTGCATTTTGTCTTTTACTTCAATCAGAAAGTCACCACTTGTCATCTTGGTGGCTTTGTAGCCAATTCCAATGGCCTCCGTGAGACATTTTGAAACCAAGAAGGGGGAAATGTTTGTCGCTTTCTTTTCAGTGCTTTCACAGTGAATCACGTGGAAACGTGGGAAAATTTCGGTGGTCTTTGCGAAGAAGTTCAAGGATTCATCGGTGCGCCCTTTTTTATGAGAGGGCGATCAGACAGTTTGGGGTATGAGGATGCCATACAAATTAAATTGATTTCGGCAGCAGTGCCAGCCGCCTACCGCGGAGCCCAAGAAGGGGACGCGACAGGGTTGTTATGAACAAGACCTGCCAACGCCAGCTGTACACAACCACTATAACCAAATATGATATAACCAAGGTTGGCTATCTCACACAAGGTTAACCCTAGCTGCCTGGAAAATCAGAATATAAGAAGTGAGAAGGAGACAGGAAAGATTGAAAGTAAGAAAAAAGACGAAGATTGAAGAGGAGGACAGGAAAAGGCAACTACCGATTTCCCCCGGGTGGCTCAGCCCGGGGGTGCCGTCTACGTGAAGCGGAGGCCAAAGGGGTGTCTTGCCTCCGCCGAGGGGCCATCAAGGTCCAAGCACTCAGCATTGGCTCAACCCCCAGGATCCTCTTTTCCCCGGACACGGCTAAGCCGCGCACGGTTACACGCGGGAAGGTCCGACCCTCGTGTGCTCGGGTCCGTGGTGTCGCAACACACCAAACGCCTGCTAACGCAGACGCCCCTGCGGGGGGTGCGACGTTGCCCCCTGACGCGTCGCCTCGGCATATGTTGTGCTGTGGAATGGCAAGCACCTTTTACGTGCTTCCTTGGAGGAGATGTTCTCACGAACTTTGAGAGTGATAATTTCTTTTTCTTTTTTCCAGTTCGGACAAGACCGGGAGTAAGCTGGATGCTCACCATCACAGTTTACAGAGTGAGGTGCCGCTTCACAGTTGTCTGAGGAATGACCTTGCGTTCCACATTTCGCACATGTGAGTCTACCACGGCAGCTCTGCGAGCCGTGGCCAAATCTTTGACATTGGAAGCATCTTCTGGGATTGCGGATGTATGGCCTGACAGCTAACTTTGTGTATCCGGTTTCTATGGTTTGTGGCAGATCGCAAGTGGCAAAAGTCAGGATCAGGTGTTTAGTGGGAATTTCCTTATTTTCTCTTCTGATAATGATGCGCTGTACGTTTGTTACGTTTTGTTCTTTCCAGCCTTCCAATAGTTCGGTTTTGGACAAGTCGATTAGATCTGCATCAGACACTACTCCACGTGCTGTGTTCATAGACCGATGAGGTGAGACGGTAACAGGTATGTCTCCAAATGCCACAAGCTTGTTCAATTTATTGTGCTGCGCTTTGTCACGGATCTCAAGCAGGAGGTCCCCGCTCGCCATTTTGGTGACCTTGTAACCTGGGCCAAGGGCGTCAGTCAAGCCTTTCGCAACAAGAAAAGGGGAGACGGTTCGAGCTGGTTTTTCAGTTTTCTCACTGTGCACAACTTGGAATCGGGGAAAAAATTCTTTCGGTCTGAATAGGTTTAATATTTCATCGGTGCGCCCCCTCTTGTGAGGGTGACGATCAAGTAGACGGGGAAATGCAGGTGTTCCCATATTAGTTCGGTTTATTTCGGTGGCAATGGCGGCCACCCACCACGGAGCCCAACTAGGGGACGCTGCAGCACTTAAGGTGTAAGGCTGCAGACGCCAGCCGTGCATTGCTGCTATAACCCAATATAAGATACCCACGAGAGGGCACATACACAAGGTTAACCCGAGCCGCCTATGAAAACATGGAAGTAACAGAAGAGAATAGGAGACAGGACAGTAAAGAAAGGAGATAGGAAAAAAAAAGGCAGAGATGGGGATAGGAAAAGGCGACCAGCCGGTTTCCCCTGGGTGAGTCAGCCCAGGGGGGCCGTCTACGTGAAGCAGAGGCCGAAGAGGTGTGTTGCCTCTGCCGAGGGGCCGTAAAGGTCCAAACACCCGGCTTCGGCTCAACCCCAAGGATCCCCTTTTCCCCGGACACGGCTAAGCCACGCACGGCGACACGTGGGAGGGGGTCGAAAAAAGCTCGGGTCCGTGGTGTCGCCATGCACCTACGCCTGCAGAAGCAGACGCCCCTGCGGGGACAGGTACTAAGATTGCATGATTTGAAACCCATTTGGATGTCATCCACATATACAGAATAAAACATTGTACGTGGTATGGCCGTTTGGAGCGAGTTCATTTTGACAATAAATAAAGTACAGCTCAGCACACCACCTTGTGGTACACCAGCCTCCTGCGTGAATTGTCGAGACAGGACGTTACTAAGTCTAACACGGAACGTGCGATCTCTCTAGAGAGGTAGTTCTGAATCACATTTAACAAATTGCCTCGGACTCCCATTCCAGCCAAGTCACGGAGAATTCCAAAACGCCAAGTTGTGTCGTATGCCTTTTCCATGTCTAAAAATACTGATAAGAAAAACTGTTTCTTTACAAAGGCATCACGTATATTGGTCTCGATGCGGACGACGTGATCTATTGTGGATCTACCTTCCCTGAAACCGCATTGTAAGGAATTGAGTAAAATTGCTTTCAAGAAAATAGATGAGGTGCCGGTTAATAATTTTTTCAAAGAGTTTGCATATACAACTTGTCAGAGCTATTGGCCTATAGTTACTGGCCGAGGAAGGGTCCTTGCCTTCTTTGAGAATAGATATTACGATTTCTTCTTTCCAGGCGGACGGAATGTAGCCGGCAGATAACATGGAGTTGAAGAGTGACAGTAGTGTTCTGTGGGTTTCAGGGTGTAAGTGTTTTACCATTTCGCAAAGTATTCTGTCACTTCCTGGAGCAGACTTGTTACAACAGTTGAGTGACGCCTGAAACTCCGCCATGCTAAATGGACGATTGTATGCTTCATTGGCTGTGCCTTTCCGACCCAAAGGTTGCCGCTCTGCTTGTCGCTGGTATCTTAGAAATGTATCTGTGTAATGGGATGTACAGGAAATGTGCTCGAAATGTGCTCCTAAACAATCAGCCTGGTCCTCAAGTGTGTCTCCTTGTGCGTTTACTAAAGGTAGAGGATGAGTTTCGCGGCCTTTTATTTTCTTAACCCTGTTCCAGACTTTTCTTTCATCTGTATAGGAATTAATGCCGGAAATGTATTTTTGCCAGCTTTGCCTTTTGGCACGGCGGCGCGTTCTTCTACCTTCAGACTTTATTTTCTTAAAGCTGATCAAGTTGTCTGTACTCGGAGAGTTACGGAGGTGATACCAAGCCTTATTTTGTTTCTTTCGCGCTTTCCTAGATTCATCGTTCCACCAGGGAACACGTCGTTTAGAAGATGATCCATTTGTTTGTGAGATGTATATTGACGCTGCATCCAAAATAAATGCTGTTAAATATGCAACTGCATCGTCAATACTAAGCATACGAATGTCATTCCAGGTCAAATGTGTAAGGTCTCGGTATCGCTGCCAGTCCGCTGAGTCGACTTTCCACTGGGGCACATGTGGTGAGCATTCGTCCTGTTTTGTTAATCTTAAGATAATCGGAAAATGGTCACTCCCGTATAGATTGTTAACCACCTTCCATTCCAAGTTGGGCACGACTGTGCTTGACGCAATGCTTGAATCTATGCATGAAAATGTTTTGTTTGCGACGCTGTAAAAGGTTGGTAGTTCCTTATTTAGCAAACATGCAGCTGTAGATAACAGGAAATTTTCTATCACGCGCCCTCTGGCATCACATCGAGAGTCGCCCCACAACATATGTGCATTTAGGTCTCCAACGACAATGTAGGATTCCGGAAGTTGCGCAATAAAGCTTTCAAATTCTGTTCTGGAGAGTTGATAGCTTGGCGGAATGTATAAAGAAGTGATATTCAGCAGCTGACCAAAAAAGCACTGCTCTGACTGCAACTGCCTCAAGAGGCGTTTGCAGCTGTAAATGCTGGCAGGGTACACCCTTATCGACTATTATGGCGACACCGCCGTACCCTGCCTCCGGCCCAGGTCGTTCTGCACAGGAGAATTAAGCCCGCCAGCTCTTACCCTCACCAACGACGTCACAGGATATGGTCACAACATAAAACTTGCAATGGTGCTTCGGCAGTGGGCACGGCGAGGCGGCAGGAGCAAGGCTGCTAACAAAATCGTCGCTGTGCTTTGTCCAGGTTTGTTCGAGTACTTCTACCATACGAAGCGACGACCGTAACACGGCTATGTCAGCTGGTATACCCACCTCCCCCCCCCCCCCCCCCAGGGTAAACAAGAATTGCATCACGAGCTCCAGTTTCTCCCCTGGTGCTTGGTAGGCCATGCTGTTGAGAAAGAATAAAATAAAGCCTGCTGTTATAATAACGGCTTTGCTGATACGCGAGTGGGAAACGACCATCCCGCTTATCTGCAATGCGCTCGACGAGTGTGCGATTTTCTCGGCAGACGAAAAAGGAAACTAGCACGAGTTCCGTTTGCTGCTCAGTCTGCATTATTCTAACGGCTGTCATTTTCAGGCTCTTTTATTTTTGCAATGACAATTTACTTTTTCGTGTGTGGTTCATGTATTGAATAAACGCCAGCAGCACATCGGTGTTTCCTAAAGTGTTACCCTATTCTGTTATCATACGTGAGCCAGCATACTTTAGCGAGTGAACTACTGCGTTTCGGCAGAACAACAGGCAGTGAAATGTGCTTTATTTTGCAATTTTATTAGCAACTTTTGTACAGCAAGAGATACAATACACAAAAGAATATTTCAAACCTGAGTATCTCACATCTACAGTACAAACTGCACATTCAATAGGCGCCTAAACATAAAGCTTCTTCAAATTTCTGAATAGCAAAAGGCATGTTTTTTTGAATTCGCATGAAACAAACTTACCTACGCAAATCGTTTGTCGCAGCAGTTATCTGAGATTACTCATGCAAAAAAGATAATTAAGCGAGACCGTTTGAAAGACTGAAGGCAGCACATTTCGCAAACACAGACGACGTGGAGCTATCCGTGCTGGAGCTGTAGTATGGGAAAAAGAGGAAGTAATATAAGTTTTATGCTTGCACACAACGCAATTGCACGAACAAATTTCAGCACTCTTTCCACAAAACAGTGCTTTCAATTCATGTACGTCGACTCTTATTATATTTTGTTGTGGTATTTATGCTAAAAATATGACACAAAAATTTCACAAGCCAAACCTTATTTTAACAAGTTTGGTAATGCTGCTTTCTCAACAGCTGCCTGAAAACACTGATCAGTTTCTTACAGCTAAATTATATTGATGACTGAATTTTCTATTCACTTGTCAATAGGGCACTGATGGATTAGTTGGTTCTTCCTTTTTGTATAGTCCTTGTCTTCCTAGTTCTGCAGAATGCCTATTGATGGAAGAGGATATCCCAAATGTTGTAAGCCTCTGGTGAACGGTCTCTGAGCATTTCATACTATAGCATAATTTTTTTGCACAAGGGGAACAATACTTTGCGGGAACACGGGAGCGCGTCGCTCGCTAAGCACCGACGTAAGCACCTTTGTAAGCATTGCGCGCCAGCGTGACTTGACTCTTAGGTAAATTCGTTCATTCTGAACAAAATATCTTCGCCGGCTTAGCTCTCAGTTAACAACCGCGGCCATCGCACATCGCAGATGAATATTCGATAAAAAAGAAAAGACAAGCAAGCGTTTTCTCTTTCTTTTTTCGCGACACATTTCTCTGCGCATGTAAAATACATCCGGCGCCGTAGCAGAAAGGCGAAGAAAACGGCGCTTGCAGTGCTTTCTGCATTAGTGCAGCGCTCCTTCAATTGGTTTCCGCACCTTGTGAAGCTCTAGGTGACGAGCAATGTCTAACCAGGAGCTGACAAGTCTCTAACTTAACCCCTTCGAACATGGAGCAAGCATTCAAGGATCTTCAGCTAAGTGATCAGTTTATTCCATACAGCGAACAGCAGACGCCAAGATATAACGATACGCAATTTCTGTCAATGGTTCAGCTAGCACTCACTCGTCTCAGAAGCTGCTGTCGATAGGTAACTTCAATGTATTTGCACACAACAGAGAAATATACAACGTGTGGAATACCTAGGCTTTTCTCGTACAGCCGTTTCGATTAGGCTAGCGGCTATTCGCTATAACAACTGCATAAAAACCGTGCTTACCTTTCATTCTCTTGTAAGCGGAAAAAAGAGCCGCTGCTGTCCCTTCCCATGCTCGTCAACCACAGAGCGGCATGGAACGTCTTGTTGCCTTTCTTCTGTTTTTCGTACATTGCTGGAGCCACTGACAGACACAGAAATAAAATGTTGCAGCGCACAGTAGAAGGCAAAGGCCTGCACGTGTGCAGAGGAGCAGAGAGCGGCAGGAGCAGACGAACGGAATGGCAGCCGAAGCGATAAGAGCGAATGCGCCGCCAGTTGGCCTCAACAAGTGAAGCGATTAAATAGAGATTAAGCGTGCCAAAAAAGGAAACAACCCAAAACATTTTATTTCTACACAAAAATACATTGCTTTGCTTAATTTCTATGTAGTTTGAAAATATAGAGGCACATATGCAAAAGTTACTGAATTTTCCTTTGGCTATGGTTGTCATGGCGACGCTTTATTGCCAATACTGAAACTAGCCATACTTTCCACCGCCTGACCGTAGGTTTTTGATTGTGCCGTGTCCAAGGAAGTGTGTTCTGATAGCGTGTAGTTGCTTGTGTGCTTCCAAACTGATTCTGTGCGGCGATGTTGAGCAAAATACCGGGCCAGCAGTCGAGGAAATGTTCGAGCAACTTCATAGTGGTCAATCCGCAATTCTTGGAGAACTTTACGATATAATGAATAGACTAGTAGTTACCGAAATAACAGTAACTCCCCGCAGCAAACGTCGGAATAAGTTTCACAAAGTGATGGCAGAAATTCGTGAAAAATGTTCGCAAATTCAAACTCACTGGACCGAATCGTTTTACTTGAGCAAAAGCTAGCGCAGCAGGTTCAAAAAATTGAAACTCGGCTTAAGTAGACACAAACTAAAAAAACGCGCCATCCGATGCAAAGCTTCTTGCCTAGAAAACGTTTGTTCTGTTGCATACGCGAGCGTAGTTTTCAATCCCCACTATCAAAAAGATAAGCATAGGCTCGAGATAGTACAGATGCGGGCAGTACGGTTTATATTTAACAAATATAAGAAAACAGATTCACCGTCATCCATAATGCTGGAAAACAAAAAATTACAACTTCAGAGCACCACAGAAAAATAGCGAGACAAATTTTTATTCTTGCGTTGTCAGAACAAACTGAATGTGAATGCGCGCGCATATATATTCAACCATTTCTGACGTCGAGAAATCGGCATGCACAAATATACTTGCGTACCAAACACGCACTAACCTTTTGAAGTACTCATTTTTTCCGCGCACTATTACTGATTCGAATTCACTGCCTGAAACAATTATTTCATCAGAATCTGCAAGTGCTTTTAAAAGTGCGCTGCTTGATTTATTAGTATTGTAGTATTTTGTCTTATGTTTTTTTTTGTTTGGCGGGGGGGGGGGGTGTAATCTAGATGTTTTATTGCTGCAGTGTTATTTCATAATTTGCAAACATTGAATTCGTACACCCGGCGTATTTCGGGGGAGTGTTCCTTTTTGTTGATTTTTTCTGCACATCTTCCTGCTGTTATATGTATTCCACTCGCTTAGGCGCTGTAGTATTTTGCACTGCCCTGTGAGCTGTATTATTTTTAATATCTGGGCAGGTTGCACCGGTTTCTGTTAATGGTTCTGGTTACACTGATTTGTTTCCTTTGTTTTCTTTTTTATTATTATTATCCACTTTGTGTGCTTGTGTGCCGCGCGGCTTCATTCGTGCCACAAAACTGTATAAACATTTTACCACCTGCATGGTCCCTCGTGACAGCAGTATACTGTAAGTAAGAAAATATTAAAAAATAAACTTCATCCGAGCCTAGCCGTACCATTAGCCTGTCTTATCATGCGAGCTTTCCCGCTCTCTTCCCAAGCATGCGAGCTTCCACCAGCGAAGAGTGTCAAGTCTCTTATTCACTCGTTTCGTGAATGCGCACTACTAAGTGGTTCGTTTGGAAAAGGAAAGGTTAGCGCTATCTTCTGCAGCCCTTGAGGGAGCATAGCTAAGCGCCAACGGGGAGGGGAAAGTGGGAGAGAAAGGAGGTAGGAGAGGAAAGGTGTGGATGTCGCCATGGCAGGGACGAAGCCGACCGGCAGGCAGGAACGGGGTCACGCCGTCCGGGGTTAGGGTGCAGTCAGCAGTTGAAAGGTTCACTGTGGTCGCCTCTCGCAATGCTCGCAGGCGTGCCAGGGCTAATTAACAGGGCGCTGTCCACCCTAAAAACCCATCGGTTGTGGGGACAGCGCTGTTCCAACCATCCGCACCGGGGGGTGCCTTCCAGCGCGGAACAGGCCTGGCACTTGCCTCTGCACTCTCGGTGCAACCCGACGTGTCTGCTGTCCGGGTCAACACTCGACGAAACATCGTGGCTGCAGACGCAACATCCCAGTCCTGCCTCCAGGAGCTGCTAGCCATCACCCAACTCCGAGGGATCCCAGTGGCGGCCCGCTTGCCAGCTGCTCGTGGGCAAAGCACTGGATACCTGCACGGCGTTGATGGTGAGATCAGTAATGAGGAACTGCTAGGGGCGGTAGGGTCAAGTGTCACTGTACTGGCTGCCTCCCACGCCGGATACACGGTGACACTTCGTTCGATGGCCCAATCCCCCCCCCCCCCGAGCACGTTACCCTTCACAAGTTGGAGTTCCGTGCCCGGCCTGCAAGACCACGGTCAACTCAGTGCCAGCAGTGCGGCCGATGCGGGCATGTCACCGCCACATGCGACCGACCGGACAGCTGCCTCCACTGCGGTAGAACTCATCAGAAGGAGGAAACCTGTGCCAATGCAGCCCCCTGCGTCAACTGCGGTGGTAAACACCCTGCAAACACTCCTGCGTGCCCCAAGTGGCAGGAGGAACGCAGGGTGGCAACTATCATGGCAGCCGCCCCTACTCCACTGTCTCGCCGTGCAGTACGGGCCTCGGTACGAGAAGACACCGAACAGGTGTGGGCACAAGCATCACAAGTGCCGGTTCTCTCGTATGCGCAGACACTTGCAGGCCGCCCACACGGGACGCAGCGGGTAACACTGCCTCCTGGCCTGCCCCCCGTGCCCACCCCGCGAACCAAGCGACGCCGGCCACCTGGGACCACCGTGCATAGCGGTACAGCGCTGCCAGTGCAGCCAAGCCCAGATCCACGGGATCAAATCATCGCCAGCCTGCAGCTAACCCTCAAAGCCATCGGGGAGTTGCTGCCTGCTGACAGCCCACTGCGAGCCCTCTGCCTACAGGCAGGAGGCATGCCTCCAGCCCCGCCCCAGCATGGCCAGTGACTCTGCAAGGAACCGCCGCCGTCCACGGGTGCTACAGTGGAACGCCAACTCACTGCGGCGACGGCATGCAGAGCTGTGCGAGAATCTCCCGCTGTGTGACTTTGACGTGCTTGCATTGCAGGAAATGTACGCTGTGGCAGAGAACCTACGGCTCCCTGGCTACATCGGCTATTCGGGCGCAACCACCTGCTCGACATACAGCTGCACTGCGGCACCCTGCTGCGTAAGTACGCACAAGCCTGGGAAACCAAGGACCGCTCTTTACGTTCGCAGCACCCTGCCCCATGCGGTGGTTCCTGTGGCTGACATCGCGAGCGGTCCACTGCAATGCTGCGCCATCAGGGTACGTCTCGGCAGCCACGACACGACAGTGGTGAGCGTCTACATCCGCCCACTAACGACCTGGGACCCCACTAGTCTCGTCCAGCTGGCTGTGCGCCTCGGCGGGCAGGCAGTCGTGTGTGGAGACTTGAACGCCCACCACACAGACTGGGTAGTCGGAGCTGCACCCGCCGAGGCAAAGCCCTCACCGAGGCCATCAACCGAGCGGGACTGCTCATCCTCAACGGCGGAGGGCCCACCTACGCTCGTCGTGGAGTGAAAACAGTCATCGACCTCACACTCACCACAGAGCAGTGCACCTACTCCTGGGCCACAGCTCCAGGCAACTGGGGCTCGGACCATTTTCCCATTGTGATCGGCCCGGTGTCTAGGAGCAGGCCACGGTCAAGAACATACCACGTCACAGACTGGTCCCTGTTCAGGAAGCACTGCAGGGAGATGGTCGATGGCTGTGACTTCTTGAGTGCCATAGCTAAGTGTGCGCAGGCGGCCACCGTTCAGTGCTCTGCCCAACCACATACCCCTGCTCCGGACCTGTACCTGCTGAACATTCGTGCCTCCAGACGCCGTGCAGAGCGCAGAGCAATCCGGACGGGTAAGGCAGAGCACTGGACCGCCTTCCGACGGGTGGATGTCTGCTGCAGACGGCAGGCTCGGCGCAGGAGGAGCTAGATTTGGAGCAGCCTCTGCTCCACCATCGAGGACAGGTCCCGGGGCCCCTGGCCTGGCGACTACAAAAATCCCTCACCAACAGGAGGACGAGCCGCCAACCAGTCCTTGCCGTGGCCATCACGCTGGGGATCAGCGAAGAGGCTCTCGCAGAGCTTCTGGCAGACCGCTTTGCTCCCCCTGTTCCCCGGAATGCTGCCATCCTACCGGTCGGACTGCCCCCTGCCAACCAGCCTACCTGCCTTCAATGCCTCCACCCGCAGTGGACATGCAGCCAGGTGGCCACGATCTGCGACGAGCCACTGACACTCCACGAACTTCAGGCGGCTCTACGGAGAGGTAAGCGTCACAGCGCAACTTGAGCTGACGGGGCCACAACGCAGATGCAGCGGAACCTGGCCGCCAACGAACAGCAGCGCCTGCTCGGCAGCTTCAACGAGGACCTGGCGGTCAGGGCAGGCACCAGAGTCCCTGGCGCATGGCCATCGTGGCCCCCATCCAGAAGGCCAGAAAGCCGGCCGGGGACCTGTCGTCCTACCGGCCGGTCTCCCTCACCTCTGCAGCCTGCAAGGTGATAGAGGCCATCGCTCTGGCCCGGCTGGACTGGGTGACTCGTGCCAGGGGCTTCCTGGCCGACCAACAAACAGGCTTCCGGCACCAACGGTCCACTGCAGACTCCATCGCAGACGTGGTCTCCACACTGGAGGAGGCCAAGGCCCGTGGTGATGTCGTACTCTTGGTGCTCATCGACATCAAGGAGGCCTTAGACGGCTTGCCCCCACCTCGTCATCCAGCAGGCCCTGGACC
>NC_051161.1:0-52627 GCF_013339745.2 Dermacentor silvarum
GAGAAGCAGCATGAGGTGGACGGTCGGATGGGAGATAGGGCCAAGGGGTCGAATTCCACGAAGAGCGGCAGTGACGTGAAATATGACCGATACGGCCACTAGTAAAGCATATTGGCCTGTTGTCTGGAGCGCGCTATTCAGCCGGGAGGGGCATCCACGTTGCGAGGGCGCATGGCAGAGGTGGACGAAGCGTAGTCAGGCCGATTAATGGAGCAGACGTTGGTCAAGCCAACGTTGGCCAATTCCTGGCGTACGACGGTCTGGATCAGGGAAACGGTGGACTGGCAATTGTTGGAGCCAAGGGTTGGGGCTTGGATAGGAGATGCGGCCTCGACGTCACGCCGGATGATGTGGACAATGTCATCAGAGCGATTGGGCGTGGGCAGACTACGGAGGTCTTCGCAGGTTGACGTAGCAGCCGTGTTGTGGAGGCGGGAAAATGGGTGGGCAATGCGGCGGCTCTTGGCTTCTTCAAACCGCCGGCATTCGGTAATGATGGCTTGTACAGTAGAAAAATTCTTAAACACAAGGAGGTGAAAGGCATCATCTGCTATGCCCTTAATGACATGTGCAACCTTATCAGCTTCGGACATTCTCGGATCCACTTTGCGGCACAGAGCGAGCACGTCCTGGATGTATGTGAGGTAGGACTCAGTGCACGTCTGGACACGCGAAGCGAGGCCTTTTTGAGCGGCGCGCTGACGTCCAACAGCCTTGCCAAACAAATCCGTGAGCTTCTGTTTACAAATGTCCCAGATGGTAAGTTCCTCCTCGTGGGTCTGAAACCAGACGCGTGCCATTCCTGCGAGATAGAATATCAAATTAGCCAGCATGGCGGTCTGGTTCTAGTGATTGCTTTTGCTCACCCGCTCATAAAGTTGAAGCCAATCTTCAACATCCGTGTTGTCAGTGCCGGAAAAGGTGCCAGGGTCGCGCGGTTGTGCCAGAATGACGGTTGGCGTGGGGGCCGACGAGCCCGAAGCATCCTCGCCTTGAGCCGGCATGGTAGATGCAGCCAAGGAGCACGCGCTGCGTAAATCCGTTTTGCGCTTGAGCCCGCAAACTCCACCAAAAATGTTACGGGGAAAAGAAGTAAGAAATATATTTAAACTGTATTTACAAGACTGGCAGTGGCTGACAAGACCATAATAAGCACGTGAAGTCCCGAGCTTCATTTTCTTCAAGTCCTCTCAAAACGTCTTCTTCATCGCTCTGTCACAATATGTTAAGGCATATTTGACAAGCACTGAAGAAGTTGGTGGAATTCACCAAACCAGTGTAAGCATGTGGTCATTGTTGAAATGGCCCCACTGGCATGACATTTCTCGGAAACCTTGGAAGATATCTAAATGGCATGTGCTATGAAAATGTTATTTCTGCTACTGGTCCACTAAGATATTTGAATTGTAAGACGAGGTTGATGGGGCTGGTGTAGCAACCAGCATAAATTTAAGGCATTGCAAACAACTGTTTCATTGCTCTTGCAGAATACTTTTGTCATGCAATAGGATAACTATTGCTCCAGGGTACACATCCTGTTAATAACATGCAGTGCAGACCTGACACTGCCAGGCACTATCAAGCGCATTACAGGTGATGTTCCACGCTGTACCAAAACACAAATATTTCCAATTTTGGGCACTTTTCATGCAAGGCATTTCATACCAGGCACTTCTTAGTAAGTAGGCAGGTTCCTTTTGCCCTTTGTTTAAGGCCTCTTCAATAAAATGAAATTTACATGTCCAATGCTGGCATCAAACTAGTGTCTTCCGGTACAAAAGCTCACTCATTAGGCCACAGACACATGCTTACTCCTCTCGTGCCACTCCTCTCGTGCCATTGCCAATTGCCTCTCGTGAGGCAATTGCTGATTGCAACAGTTTGCATAAAAATTGAGAGCAGGTGTGTGCACACCAGTTTTTTATAGGCCACAGATGCAGAAATGGAACACATGAATAATTGTCAACCTTACCACTGACCTTCGTGCATCTCATATCACATAGCAACAAATTGCTAACAGAAGCGAGATCACGCCAGTTTTCACAATATTGCACTGCCTTCAGTATTGGCAAGGTTGTAAGGGGACAAGTTGTAATATATCTTTGCCAGAAGAACAAGCAATAAATAATTTGTCAATCCATCGCCGTCGCTTTGTTGCTGTTGTCACACTCACACACTTGCGCCACACACGCGGCTGCTCACTTTGCACATACAGGTTGGTCAGTTTGGTAATGCTTTTCAGAACCCCAAACGACCATGGCCTCACGAGTTGCAGGCTTACAAAGCGACGCGGGCATTGGTACGATTCATGAACTCGACTGGCCTCAGTGACCGATTGTGAAGTGCTGGACAACCGCACGTGTTCACACTGAGACTACCTTCTTCCCTCTTTCTCCTTTCCTTCTTTTCATCCCTTTAAACCCCTTCCCCGTGTAGCGTAGCAAACTGAACGTTGGTCTGGTTGACCTGCCTGCCTTTCCTTTCTTCTTTTCCTCCTCCTCCTCCAAACGACTTTGGATAGATAGCTAGCTGCAAGATGCTTCACATAATGTTTATTCCCACAGTACATCAGATCTGCATAATTTTAATGCAGAGCTGTCTTGGCCTCTTTACCGGTGTTCATCTTCGTTTCCTTGCCAGCCATATTCGTGGATAGCGTATATACTCGTGTAAGGGCCGCACTTTTTTTTTCGAAATTTTTGCTTGGTGCGGCCCTTACACGAATCAGGCCGACGACAGCTCGCCAAAGGTCTATACTGTTTCCGCAGCAGTAGAAGTGTGCAAGAGAGTCACAAATGACATGCCAGGAATGTTTTTATTACGATTCCATGTCGCTATCGCTGTCCTCGCCCTCGGAAGAGCTTGCCTCGGCGTCTGCATCCCCCCAGAGACGATCATCCTCAGTACCGTCCATGCTGTTCGAAATTCCAGTCACCTTGAAGCTTTTCGCAACTGTTTCCAATGACACGGCACGCCATGCACTCAAAATTCACGCACACACTTGTTGGAGTCATGCCCGCTTCAGCCGTCCCGTAGGGGTCTTCTCATGATGGCTTCCAGCCATCCATTCCGAGTAGCATCGGCAAAATTCCGTTTTGAAAGGACGGTTAATGCAGACGTCAAGCGGCTGCAGCACACTCAGCCCTCCGGAAATAACGCCCAAGTCCGTGCGAGTCGTGGCGAGCCGGTCCTTGACACGGTCAGTCAAGTGGCCCAGTTCAGTTCTGCTGCGGATAGAGAGCTGGTTCCGGTTCATAAACCGCATAGCCCACCCCCGACTTGCCTTGAATTGTGCCTTGGGTATTCCATGTGGTGAGCGATGTTCAGGGCTTTCACGCGTACCATGTCAGTTGATACAGCGTAGCCGTCATTTCGAGTGTCGATGACATATTTGACGAGTTCGCCTTTGAGTTCCGGGTATTTGCACTTCTTGCCGCGAAACGCCTTTCGGCTCCTGTTGGTAGCGGCGAGGGCATCTTTCTGCTTTATCCAGTAACGCACGCGCTTCTCGTCTACGTTGTACTTGCGTCCAGCTTCTCGCTTGCCGTGCTTCTCAGCATATTCAGTCATTTGCAGTTTAAATGAAGCAGTGAACGATCTCAAATGCCGGCCCATCTTCCGTCACCTGCGCTGGCTTAAACAGGGCAGGGCGACGGAGTGACACCAGTTCGCCGGCGACACGATGCAAATGATGCACCACACAAAGCATCATGGCACCGTATGCCAATGCTCAACCAAGGAGGCATTGGCTCAACCAGCTCAACGGCTTGACCGGCGGAAGCGGAAAACTGACAGCGCCATCTAGTTTCGATTGAACTAACTACACCGTTCTGGCGGGACTTTTCTAACTTTTATTTTTTTAATTTCTCCTTTCAAATCAGGGGTGCGGCCCTTACACGAGTATATACGGTAATATATAGACAACTTGGACCATTGGGTATGTGCCCAACTAGAAAACTTACTGATGGCAGCTGTCTGGCCTGGTAGGTAACTTGGGTCACTGGCAGTGGCACACCGACCGGGGAGGTTTCGGGGGTTCTAACCCCCCCCCCTGAGGCCAAGTTAGCCCCCACCCCCCTCCACACACACACCATGCGTACAGCCCCACCAGTCCAATGTGTACCTTCAGTGCTCTGTTCACATTGTCATTGCAATTCAGGAGGTGGCGTGTGGTCCAATTTTTCTGCTTAACAAAAACACTCTAACCTTGTCTTGTATTTATTCATTCACATTTAAATTACTTTGAGTAAAACGCTGAAGAAATAAACATCATCAGCATCCTTGGTGTCATTGTTATTATAATCATGAGGCATTTTATTTACTGTTGGATTCCTCTGGCTACAGCAAGGAAATTGCATATTATGCAACGTGCTTGCCCCCCTCCCCCCTGGCAGAAATCCTGGGTGCACGCTACTGGCCCCTGGGTGTGTGCCCAAACAGACAATTTCGTCCATTGGTATGTGAAACAGAGTAGTGTGTGCTTTGGGCTAGTTGGTGGAGCAACATTCCGAGATAAACGGTGTAGAAACAGGACCAATGAAAGACAAAACAACACAGGCGCTGCACCCGTAGGCTTGCCTGCAGGAGGTGCGTGGTTCGATCGCCACCACCAGACAACCATTGGTTTATAAGACGTGTACAAGGCCCTGGCCAGGCGTCCAGCTTTACAGGGGTGCGTTGCTTGGGAGAGGTTTGCACAGACTGCCATGCTTGCTATGCAAGAACCAAGACAAACAAAACACAACTCTCAATAGGATTGCTGCTGGTTCCATTCTGGCAATTTCCTATCATGTCTGACCTTCCCAAGCATTGAGCTCCCTTGTACTGGCTGAGCACTGGGCTGCGAGCACGCTTGCACCTATTTTACCTGTAGGTACTCGCCAGCAGCACTGGTTTGCCTCCCATAGCAGTAGCGGATGCTCGACTATTTCACCAATGCCGTAGTGGGCGTCTGGAGAACTATGGGGCCCCCCTTTGACACGAGAACCCCTACAAACAACCGGGCGCTGGGCCTGGGGACTTGTCTACTTATCAGAAAAAATTCGGCAGAACTCATCTCATGACGACTGTCGACGCTAATGAACTCAGCCATCGAATCAATATAGCGACACAATGTATTGCAAAATGAGTCGAAATGAGCTATGTATAAAGCATGTACTGCAGCGAGACTCCTCTTTTGCGCTTCCCTAAGAACACTCGCCGCCATCTAGCGCCGCTGCCGGAAAGTGTGTGCGTGGCCTCTGAAATGCTCGACATGCTGGTGCGTGCGAACACGCGAGAAATGCGTCATGTGACAACCGGGCTCCGCTGTCACGCTTCTTTCTGGATACGCTGTGCCACCTAGTGGCGCTGCTGAGAAGTCCGCACGTCCCATAAGACACCCAATCCACTTGTGTATACCCGAATACCGGACATGCTAAACTCAATTGTGGTAGCAATCCTTGGCGTGAAGTGACGACCACAGACGCATATAGATGCTGTTGCTGATCGGATACTGACAGTCCTATGCACTGCAGCCACTCCGCTCGTCTGCTACCTTGCAGAGGGACACAATTTCGCAGCTTGACATATCGCCAATCGATACGCTTGCAGTCCACAACGCAAAGGCCAATCATGGTTCTAGCGAAAAGAACGATTGAGACAAACACTGACCGCGCAGCTCGCTTCAACACGGAGCACTTTGTAACACAAGCAGATGACACTTGCTGTGTGCTGGAAATGCTTGAGTGTAGTGATAAACTGTCGTGCATTCTCTTTCTGTTACTTTTTTTTATAGAAACAAGTTAACCAACATTCCAACTATTAAGAACAACATTTGTTCATCATAAGGTTGGAAAAATTATCAGTGATGCGCCCTCGGCAGCCAATCGAATAGCTCGCCCTACTGATGTCATATGGCCCCAAGTCACTTGGTGTGGGGTGGCTGAAAACTCAGGAGAGCGGCACGCTGCGATTGGTAGCAATGTACATTTTTAAAACCTTATAATAAATTACACGCTTTATGCGGAGCACTTAGATGCTTCAATTAATTATCAGAAGGACCAACCCTAACGATTCAGTACTAAGTGTGGACAGCTGGGCTAGTTGGTTGTAATTAGCATTATGAAACATCGTTCCAGCGCACAAATAAACACGGACAAGAAGAGATGGACATCAAGAACGCCGAACTTCAAGTGAATTTTATTCACCGAAAACAGGGCTTTATGTACACAGGGGGGCTGCTAGTGCACCCGACCGCTCAAAGATATATTTTCCAGATCCAGGTCACAATCGTCAAAGGCGGCGAAAACTAAATGAAGGCAATAGTTTCACGTCACTCATGTACAATCTTGCCCTTCTCCCGTCCTAATCTAGCTGACGCGACACACACGTTTGCCCTGAGATGATCAAGTTCTTTTTTTCCTGAGGGCAACAGAAGGAGCACTAATGCAGTAATCTTTTTCATTAGATATACAGTAAACCCTCGTTAACTCGAACTCTGATATCTCGAGTTATTGGATAAGTTGAATTTCTTGCCTGGCACGGTGTCAACTCCACGGGTTTTTCATCCCTTATCTCATGTTACCAACGGGATCAGCCGGCCAACGCATCGCTACAAAATACCGGCCCAGGGCCGGTATTTTGTAGCGATTCCTTATGACTTATTCTATACTAGTCGTATCATCCACAGCTCACGGCCAGCTGATCACGTTGATAACGCGAGCGGACTGCACTCTGACCACTGACAAAGCACAATAAGTGTGAAAGAGCATTAACACCAGAGAGGCATCACTACAAAATACAGTCGAATCTCGATAATTTGAACTCGAAGGGGCCCGAAAATTTGTTCGAATTAAAAGAAGGTCTTATTTTTGAAGTATTAATGCAAGATGTACGAACGGTGCGAGTCATGAAATGCGGCGCGCAAACACATCGCGAGCCGAGGGCCACGAAACTGCCCACGCCGGCCAACGCTTGCTTCCCGATAACGGCAGAAAACAAAACTTCATGGAGCTGGCGGCACGGCGATGGGCGCGCGCGGAGAACGTCGAAGGTGAGGGAGGAGGGCAGAAGAGAAGCTGATTTGGCCTTAGCAATGCCTTCTCTTCAGTGGCTCCCCTCGCCCTCCCGCTCAACTCCCTCGTAGCTCCCCCACCTTCGACTGTCTCCTTCACAGCCCGCCGCCGTGCCAGCGCCACCGCTCCCACCGGCCTGGCGCCAGCTTAGCCCACTCCCTGAAGTTTCATATTCTGCCGTTATCGGGAAGTTGGCTGGACTGGGCCTCCGCCGCCGCTTCCCTCTGCGTCGTTGGCTGAGACGCAGAAGTTTCATATTCTGCCGTTATCGGGAAGTTGGCTGGACTGGGCCTCCGCCGCTGCTTCCCTCTGCGTCGTTGGCTGAGCCGCAGCGTTGGCTGAGACGTCAGCACATACACGCGTGTTCCAGCGCGACGGATAAACGGCGACCTTGCCATTTGAGAGTGAAATTTAGTTTTTTTTTTTTTTTTTTTTCATTTCCTTTTCCGCTGCGCGGCGTTGAGGGGTCTCTTCTAAGCTTTTGCTCTATGGTGGTGTCGGAGCAATGCCGGTCGGAGGTGCCGCCACGTGATTTGGCACGCTGCTTAGAGCATTGTCGGTGCACCGTATGTTCGAATTATTTGTCACAATTGCTTTTGCGTTCGAATTACCGGGTGTTTTTGCCCATAGGAATGCACATAACTTTGACGGGACTACAGCGTCAGTTCGAATAAACCGTAAGTTCAAATTAAGCGTGTTCGAATTAACAAGATTTGACTGTACTGGCCCAGGCCTGCAATTTTGTCCCACCGCCTTTTGCTTGAGTCTACTTCTCCCTCATCTACAGTTCTCGGCCAGCTGATCCCATTGATTACGCAGGCGGAGTGTTGCTAAGACCGCTGACGTGCGCAGAGTGCGAGAAAGAGTAGCGTCGGCCAGAGGTGAGCTCTCCGCCACTTGTAAACATGCCAGCCACGCACTGTAGTGTCTCGATGCCCGGTGCTCAGAGGCAGCTGTTGTGCGTGGTCACGTTACTAAGCAGGGAGGTGGCGAGCGATTTCCCGTGGCGTTTGCTCGCAACGTGCTGCATGGCGCTTTCGAAAGATATGGATTTTGAGGCCATTGTTCAGCTGACTGCAAACAGCAAAAACGATTTTGGAACTGGAAATACGTCGTAGATGTCAAGCTTTGGACACCACCTAGTGTCCTATATACGACCGACGTGTTGGTCGCTGGGTTGCACATAATATTGCAAAAATGATCTACTAAATGTACTGCTCCTGGGGGGTATTCTGTGAGAGTCCACCTAGTGGACTGTCCACTTCGGCTGTTGCCATTGGCTCCCGCTTCACGAGCGCGAAGGTGCCAGCCAGTCTCCTTCGCGCTCTTGAAGCGGGGGCCAATGGTGACAGCCGAAGTGGACAGTCCACTAGGTGGACTCTTACAGAATAGCCCCCCTGGTACATTGAACTTTTGTGAGGAAGTCAGCATTTACCGCTGCTATATTGGAAAGGCATCATGTTGGCGTTACACAGTGGTTATGCTTATATTTTTGGGAATTCGGCTATCTCGAAACTCCGCTTATCTCGAAAGTTTTTCCAGTTTTTACTACTTCGAGTTAACGGGGTATTACTGTACAAAGGGCTTCAAAAATTTCCCGGCTAGTCTGAGTGTTGAATTTGTGAAACACACTTGTTTGTTCGAAAAGTGCCTTGCAGGCTGGCTTATGCGAGCAACGGCGAATGTGGTCGGCTAAATGACCAGCGCCACTTAGTGAAGCAGCATTTCTACGGTGCTCTAGCAAGTGTTTATTAAGACAGCGCCCAGATTGGCCAATATAGCATTTTCCACAGGCGAGGGAATGCCCTTCGCCTGTGGGTACATTCAACGAGGGCTTTGGTGTGCTTTATTTTGCAGTCTGGCTTCTTCTTGGATTCGTTCACTAGGCGACACAATCGCCCCAGCTTTTCTGGGGCTTTTCGAACAAACACGTGTGTTGCGCAAATTCAGCACTGAGAATAGCCGGTAAATTTTGAAGCTCTTTGTATATCTAATGAAAAAGATTAGTGTGCCAGTTCTCCTTCTGTTGTCTCGGGAAAAAAGAACTTTATTTTCTCAGGGCTAACGTGTGTCGCGTCAGCTAGGTAGGGCGGGAGATGGCCACGATTGTAAATGAGTGATGTGAAACTTTTGCCTTCATTTGGTTTTTGCCGCCTTTGGCGATTGTGACCCCGACGATTGTGGCGATTGTGATTGAAGTTCGGCGTTCTTGTCCATCTCTTCTCGTCCGTGTTTATTTGTGCGCTAGAACGATGTTTCATAATGCTAACGACTCAGTACGTTTGTACAATATCGTCAAAATCATTTCAGGGTCCCTTTAATGAGGTTTTACTGTATTTAATAGGGCCTGCATGCAATGACAATTTGCACACAAGTACTAAAAGCAAAATGCATGCCACGAAAACAGGAGAAAAACAGCATTTTCCAGCTGATGAGTGAATTTGTCTTGGGGCATATTTTTTTTGTGGTATGCTGTTGATAGAGGAGCCCAATCATTGAGAAGCAGCTGATTCACACATGGGCAAGTGTGGCGAGGAACTACTGCCCTCTCTCAACCTTGCAAAGATGGCTGCTCATCTCAGCTGGGATGACTGCAGAGACATGCCTGCCAGTATGGAGATGCCAACATTGTCATGTTTTGATGCGAGCGACCTTCCGCTAACGCGGCCATACCTTTACAGGCCAGATGAGGCCTGTGGGCTGCTTGTTTCAAGACCCTTGTTTTAGGACGCTCACTCACTGGAAAATGTTTTCCTAGTTCACTGAGGTCCCATTCAATGATATGTTGGCTTTCTGCACAATAAGTATAGTTAATAGTGGTGCTGTTTCTTTTGATTGTGTCAGCTGCCTCCTTCCAAGCAGCTTTGACCAATGGCGTCCTTATTCCTACTACTTATGAAATGCAGCATGTGATGGTTGTATTAAAGTTATTTGTACAAAGGTAATTGGACATGACTGGTGCCTTGCTATAATGAGAATGGTCCACCATCAAAATATCCACTGGGTGTAGAATGTTCACAACCACTGTAATATTGCCGCAAGTCTGCTCCTAAGCATGTCTTCTACGACGGTAGCCAGCGAGCCACTCTGTCAGAAGAGCGTCTGCTACGTCTTGCGTGCCTGCTTGGATTCTTGGGGTGGCGCAACGTATGTCGCTCGTGCACGCGCACGAGACAGGGGCGCGGACCGTCACTAAGAGAAGAGGAAAAAGTGTGTTCGGCGCAGAGACGCTCGTGTGGAATGTTCTTGTAAACTCTTCCTGTACATAGCTAGTTTCAGGGCACACGTTCGTCCTTAATAAACCAGTTATTGCATTTTACTTCTCGCAATACCGTTACAACTGCTTGGATTCTTGGGGTGGCGCAACGTATGCCGCTCGTGCACGCGCACGAGACAGGGGCGCGAACCGTCACTAAGAGAAGAGGAAAAAGTGTGTTCAGCGCAGAGACGCTCGTGTGGAACGTTCTTGTAAACTCTTCGTGTACATAGCTAGTTTCAGGGCACACGTTCGTCCTTAATAAACCAGTTATTGCATTTTACTTCTCGCAATACCGTTACAACTGCTTGGATTCTTGGGGTGGCGCAACGTATGTCGCTCGTGCACGCGCACGAGACAGGGGCGCGGACCGTCACTGAGAGAAGAGGAAAAAGTGTGTTCGGCGCAGAGACGCTCGTGTGGAACGTTCTTGTAAACTCTTCGTGTACATAGCTAGTTTCAGGGCACAGGTTCGTCCTTATTAAACCAGTTATTGCATTTTACATCTCGCAATACCGTTACAATATTACAGCCAACCACTCCCTCTACTTCTTCATCTAAATGTCCACCCACTCTACCCTGTTCCATCATTGTAGCTCAAAACTGTCTTCCCCGACAGAACACACGTGCTCCTTCTGTGTGTCTGCTCCATTCCTCATAATCGAATGGCACCCTCGACAGACCACACTGGTGCGACTTATTGATTTGTCAAGGATGCCATAACTATTAGGGAGGAAACCTCTCCAGGGGCTGGGGTGGCCCTTATACCTTCCAATACTTGGGCTTGGGATGCAGCACCTAAAGACCCTGTGAAGTGTCCAAAGTGCTCGAACCCCGCATCTGCAGCGGATGCTCGCCATCAGCTGCGACTTCTTCGGAGACAAAAGCGACAAGGGACAGTGTTCTCAGAGGTGCAGGGATACAGGCACACCAGCTCACATGCACAGGGCGATTTCTTCACAAAGCAGAACTGCATGCATTCATTAACAATATGCCATATGGCAGCCCATGCGGTACAAAGATAATTGGGCTTTTTGGAGCGATTTCTTTATTATAGCACGAATGAAACAAAAACAAATGCTACAAGATGTGCACACTACTTAGCTTTGGCACTTTAGTTTGTGCTTAAAAAGTGCATGAAGTTTGATGAAGCTTAGGCTAACGTTTTTTCCCTGTCTTGTTAGATAGAGACGTAAACTTGGATATTGGTTGGTGCACTCAAATATAGAAGTAATCTACCCCAGGTTATTTAACGAATATAGAAAATGTCTAGAGGAGTATTTGCCTGTAGTTAAAAACCCATTTTGCTTTTAACTACAAGCTTGTAATTTATTTTTGTGCACTAGGCATAGAATGCCCGTTTGTCAGGCAAGATCTTTTGGCCAGTGACAACCAATCTGAACTATCAAGTGCAGCTTATGCAACACAAAAATCGATGCTTGGTCACTTTGCTGTTGGCCAGCAGTTTGTGTGTGCAGTACTGCTCTTTAACCCTGGAGAAGTATTCTCGATCACTCTTTCACATGACTAGCACAGGCTGCATAGGTATCTACTGTCATCAACAGCCTTCCCAATGTTGTGCTAAGAGGACAGCGTGCTTGGCATTGACCAGGAATGCCGTCACCCATCTCGTGCTAGTCATGTAATAGCAATTCTACCCTCAAAAATGAACGATTCACTCCTCATCTTCAGCAGTAGTTTGTAAAGTACCTGTGTTTTTACTATAACTACACAAAGAAAAATATTGATAATTTTCTGCTGGTTAGTTCTTGCTGAAACCTTTTGCAGCAATATTGATCCGCATTTTCTTTACAAAAGCATACTTAACATCTAGTCTTGCCTGGTTCATCAAGAAAATACGAATAATGATAATTGTATGCCCACTGCCATCAGAGGAGCAAACTGCTGCAGTACTGTGCAAATTCCTTTATACCTCAGTCACACAGGGCACTTATGATCACAATCAAATTACTCAATCATGATTGGCCCCATTGTGCAAGCTGCAGTTTAGAAATTGGATTTCGATTGGATCCAGCCACAATCAAGAATGTTTTATGTGGTTGAGGTATTTTTACTGAAGTCCCTTGATAATTTGAAAGTACCAACATTCTGTGAACTCTGCCGCCGCGCTGAAGACCTTCGCACGCCCTCCTTTCGAATCGGCGCTTTTCCAAGCGATGATTGGCCCCTCGGACCGTCGCCAAGGAAATGACACTTTGCTTGCGTCTTCATTTTTCGTCGGCGTCATTAGCAGGCCGCCTCTCTCTGTCGCGAAGCTCCGTCGGAGTACGAGGGGTACGCTCCAATTCTTGAAGGTCTTCTTTTTATTTGGTTTTTGTTATGCCCGAGTGCACACAGCAAGTGCGGAAGCAGGAGTATTGGGATGTGTGCCACGTTATCCGGAATACGATAGAATATTCGAATGGAATCCTTCCTATTGATGCTGATGCGTATGGTTGTAAGGCAGCGCATGTCCCCAGCCTGGGTTCCACAAGTTTCTTCTACAACTGCATTTTGCTTAACACCTTTTATTTCCCTATGCCTTCCTTTATTTTCTCGTATGTTTCTTGTGCAAAGCTCCCGGAGGCACCTCAAATAAAAATTGCACCTGAGCAGTTGTGAGTTGTTGTTTTATTGCGGTTGTGTAATCGATGCTCCAGACCAGTACTCCGGATTGAAAATTTGTTTTGGCAGTGCTGTATATTTTCTACCAGTACCTGAACAGGCTAAATGTCAAAACCCTTGAGCTCTCTCAGCCGTCGCTGTCAGCCTTTTCTGCTCCTCCTAGCAGTTTTATGGGTGAATTGCAAGAGAAATGGCACCTGGGTGAAGACAGCAGTTTTATTTATTTACAGATACTGCTGTCTCGATACACGAGACATAGTAGTTTGGAAGAATAAGCAGAAGAAATCCGCCAAGGAGGGCCAGAACATAGATAAACGGATTTTTAAACATTTTCTAACATAGCTATATGCATCTGTTTAGACCGATGATGGCCTTCGCTCCACCATTGCGACACCACAACGCTAGTGCTCTTCTGATATCTCATGCCAGAAGGGAGTCAGAGAAATGCCTTTTCACACTAGCCTTGACTTGCTGCAGGTGATCTGCAAACAAGGGGAGGAAACTGAGGCTCTTGTTATGAGATACACATGAAGGAAACTATCGGTCAGCGAAACCAATGCAAGCATAAGGGAGAAAGTAGAAGAAGAAACAACCATGTGCTGCCGTTGGGATCCGACCCAGAACTACCAACTGAGCTATGGCGAGGGCTGTCCAATCTTCAACTTTTCTGGGTATTTATGTCTAGTGTAAGCTAATCTCAAGAGTGTTGACCAGTGCCACCCTCATCCATAGCGGCGGACGTGGTATGTCCTGTATTACTGCGCGTGTCACGTGGACCGTCATCAAACTTTCTAATCAATTATTTCTTTCATAAATGATTACACAATCAATTTCGAAGTATTTAACACCACAACTTGAAAAAAAAAAATGTTGAAACACTCCTCCCCTATGCTTGCCTTGTTTTTGCAGACTGTTGCTTTCCTTCACAGGTGATCCGAGTTGTATATACAATGAAATATATTTGAAAAATATTTCCATGTTAATTTAGAAAATGGTACGAATTATTTGCTTCCACCCATCAATCACAAAATGACTACGTCCTTTATGGCCAGGCTTTACAACGCTAAATATTGATTCGACACGGGTATCTGAAGGCCTCCTAAAATGCCATCAAGGGACTGGCCTAGATACTTCATCCAGAGAATGCAATATTTCCATAACTTATTCTTTATGGCCAGGCTTTACAACGCTAAATATTGATTCGACACGGGTATCTGAAGGCCTCCTAAAGTGCCATCGAGGGACTAGCCTAGATACTTCATCCAGAGAATGCAATATTTCCATAACTTATTCTTTATGGCCAGGCTTTACAACGCTAAATATTGATTCGACACAGGTATCTGAAGGCCTCCTAAAATGCCATCAAGGGACTAGCCTAGATACTTCATCCAGAGAATGCAATATTTCCATAACTTATTCTTTATGCCAGGCTTTACAACGCTAAATATTGATTCGACACGGGTATCTGAAGGCCTCCTAAAATGCCATCGAGGGACTAGCCTAGATACTTCATCCAGAGAATGCAATATTTCCATAACTTATTCTTTATGGCCAGGCTTTACAACGCTAAATATTGATTCGACACGGGTATCTGAAGGCCTCCTAAAATGCCATCGAGGGACTAGCCTAGATACTTCATCCAGAGAATGCAATATTTCCATAACTTATTCTTTATGGCCAGGCTTTACAACGCTAAATATTGATTCGACACGGGTATCTGAAGGCCTCCTAAAATGCCATCGAGGGACTAGCCTAGATACTTCATCCAGAGAATGCAATATTTCCATAACTGATTCTTTATGGCCATGCTTTACAACGCTAAATATTGATTCGACACGGGTATCTGAAGGCCTCCTAAAATGCCATCGAGGGACTAGCCTAGATACTTCATCCAGAGAATGCAATATTTCCATAACTTATTCTTTATGGCCAGGCTTTACAACGCTAAATATTGATTCGACACGGGTATCTGAAGGCCTCCTAAAATGCTATCAAGGGACTAGCCTAGATACTTCATCCAGAGAATGCAATATTTCCATAACTTATTCTTTATGGCCAGGATTTACAATGCTAAATATTGATTCGACACGGGTATCTGAAGGCCTCCTAAAGTGCCATCGAGGGACTAGCCTAGATACTTCATCCAGAGAATGCAATATTTCCATAACTTATTCTTTATGGCCAGGCTTTACAATGCTAAATATTGATTCGACACGGGTATCTGAAGGCCTCCTAAAGTGCCATCGAGGGACTAGCCTAGATACTTCATCCAGAGAATGCAATATTTCCATAACTTATTCTTTATGGCCAGGCTTTACAACGCTAAATATTGATTCGACACGGGTATCTGAAGGCCTCCTAAAATGCTATCAAGGGACTAGCCTAGATACTTCATCCAGAGAATGCAATATTTCCATAACTTATTCTTTATGGCCAGGCTTTACAACGCTAAATATTGATTCGACACGGGTATCTGAAGGCCTCCTAAAATGCCATCGATGGACTAGCCTAGATACTTCATCCAGAGAATGCAATATTTCCATAACTTATTCTTTATGGCCAGGCTTTACAACGCTAAATATTGATTCGACACGGGTATCTGAAGGCCTCCTAAAATGCCATCGATGGACTAGCCTAGATACTTCATCCAGAGAATGCAATATTTCCATAACTTATTCTTTATGGCCAGGCTTTACAACGCTAAATATTGATTCGACACGGGTATCTGAAGGCCTCCTAAAATGCCATCGAGGGACTAGCCTAGATACTTCATCCAGAGAATGCAATATTTCCATAACTTATTCTTTATGGCCAGGCTTTACAACGCTAAATATTGATTCGACACGGGTATCTGAAGGCCTCCTAAAATGCCATCGAGGGACTAGCCTAGATACTTCATCCAGAGAATGCAATATTTCCATAACTGATTCTTTATGGCCATGCTTTACAACGCTAAATATTGATTCGACACGGGTATCTGAAGGCCTCCTAAAATGCCATCGAGGGACTAGCCTAGATACTTCATCCAGAGAATGCAATATTTCCACAACTTATTCTTTATGGCCAGGCTTTACAATGCTAAATATTGATTCGACACGGGTATCTGAAGGCCTCCTAAAATGCTATCAAGGGACTAGCCTAGATACTTCATCCAGAGAATGCAATATTTCCATAACTTATTCTTTATGGCCAGGCTTTACAACGCTAAATATTGATTCGACACGGGTATCTGAAGGCCTCCTAAAATGCCATCGAGGGACTAGCCTAGATACTTCATCCAGAGAATGCAATATTTCCATAACTGATTCTTTATGGCCATGCTTTACAACGCTAAATATTGATTCGACACGGGTATCTGAAGGCCTCCTAAAATGCTATCAAGGGACTAGCCTAGATACTTCATCCAGAGAATGCAATATTTCCATAACTTATTCTTTATGGCCAGGCTTTACAATGCTAAATATTGATTCGACACGGGTATCTGAAGGCCTCCTAAAGTGCCATCGAGGGACTAGCCTAGATACTTCATCCAGAGAATGCAATATTTCCATAACTTATTCTTTATGGCCAGGCTTTACAACGCTAAATATTGATTCGACACGGGTATCTGAAGGCCTCCTAAAATGCCATCGAGGGACTAGCCTAGATACTTCATCCAGAGAATGCAATATTTCCATAACTTATTCTTTATGGCCAGGCTTTACAACGCTAAATATTGATTCGACACGGGTATCTGAAGGCCTCCTAAAATGCCATCGAGGGACTAGCCTAGATACTTCATCCAGAGAATGCAATATTTCCATAACTTATTCTTTATGGCCAGGCTTTACAATGCTAAATATTGATTCGACACGGGTATCTGAAGGCCTCCTAAAGTGCCATCGAGGGACTAGCCTAGATACTTCATCCAGAGAATGCAATATTTCCATAACTTATTCTAATTATCCATTAGCGTCAGTAATCATCCAGAGACTTCAAATCAAACCCTTGGCCTAGCCACTTCTCCACATGGTTGGTAAAATTTTCTCCCTTGAGATCATGAAAAAATGTTATTGTCTTTCAAGCAGTGCAATTTTTTTTATTCAACTAGTAATAAAGCAGCTGCATGGAAATCACTCCGAGGTACCAAGAAACTATCCTGCCTCTAAAACCACTCGGGAGCAGCTTCATAAACACAGCATTTCTGCGAAAATCCTGCACTAGATAAAATCTGCATTTAGCATAACGTCATTGGGCTGAAAAATATTAAAGAATGTAGGTATCACAAATATTCTACCATTAAAATTGTGCACTATTAATACGACCAGTAATAAAATGCTAATGCCTGTGTGGGCTATAATAGTATGCAGTTGTTGTTCATGATTAAGGGGCGTCATGGTAGGGTCAAGCATGTCCCACCACTTTTTGCGTTTTTGCTTTAAAGTAGACCGTTAAAAAGAAAAAAACAACTAACTTATGTGCACTTGCGGGCGCCAGCCAACACATAGGCCCGTCATCCGCACGGTGGCCTCCTCAGCGTGCCGTGCGCACAGGTGGCCGGTAGAGGATATTGAGGAGGGAAGCGCGGGAGTGGTGGAGTTTTGCTACTTTCTATATTAAGGGGCTTTAAAAATTAAAGGATGCAGGCTCCATCTAGTTGTGAAGTTCGATGACAGTAGTAAACACAAAAGTTTGCTTTAACGTTAGAATGGTGCTCCATTAGATCACCTAACAGCCATTATGCAGTGCATCACACTACACGGCCAATGTACCACCAGAATAAACTATGCAAACAAGCTGCACATACCTGTCATTCTTGAACATTAAAAAGCTCAAGAATACCATGTATCAGAACAAAGCACAAATATTTCATGTGTGCTTCATTTCCGAGTTTATGGCAATATCACCATCGCTGTTTGTTGCCTTCGAATCTTTCTTAACTGACTTTGCAAGGAGGAAATTGATAGGTTTTTTTTCCTCATTAAAGTCAAAATTTTGCACATAAAAATTTTTGTTCGTTTACAATTTTAAGTTGCATTGTTATTTCGAGGCACACACAGCACAGATACGTAAAAACGGTTCCTGGAAGTGCTGTTTAATTAACTCCACAAAGCCCAAACACCATTCCACATCAAAGACAATTAAAACGATGTGCTCACATTTATTTCTGGCCATGAAGAAATCTTTATTGTTACAAGGAAAACAATGAAATGTTATTGAGTAAACATTAATTTGTATGGTAATTACTTAATTTGTAATTTATTTGCTGTACTATCACGACTGTAAACTTCCTCCACCACAACAGAAACCCTAGTATGGGCTCTAGTTTAGGTCATTAGCACATAAATTTGAATTTTTAGGCATCAAATTCAGCGTATAAAAAATGATATGTGGAGCGTTGTGGGGTTAAATAAAGGCAGGCAGGCCTTCTTCCTCAAAGAGTTGCATAAGTGGTGTGGTCTATATAGGACGTATTGTCCATAATAAACCATTTATAGTCGGTGTGCTGGTCTGTCTGTATATCTGGACTCGGCCACACGAGACGGCGAGCATCCGCTGCAGACAAGGGGGCCAGAACACTTTGGGCACTGCACAGGGTCTGCAGGTGGTGGATCCCAGGTTACAGGACGTGTAAGGGCTACCTAAGCCCGAAGTCGCCGGTGCAAGACTCTCCTATAAAGTACGCTGGGTGCAGGGTCATAGTTGCTATAACTATATAGCTGATAAAATTACTCTCCTTTTGACAGCTCACGTACTGACCATTCATTTGACCCCCATTCCTTCATTGTAGCCTGAAAATCTCTTCGATGGGACACACATGTGTACCAACTTGAAATTGCGGCCTCCCACCGACAGCCATTTTGGCACGGTTTGTGTGAAGTGCAGGTCACTGCAGTGTCATCAGCTCTAAAACATGCATGTGCCACTCTTCTCACACTCTGCACCCAATGGCGCAGCAATGGCCTTTGCATTGTGCCCGCAATTCCTTCAAAAGTGTGCTACAAACCAGCGAATGCCCGTCTTGAGGGTCATACCGTGCACATTAACCACGCAAAATGCACGTTATTTCGTCACCAGTCAGTGTTGTCAGACTGCTGTATTTTCCAAGTGCGATATTAAAAAAATTGAAATATGCGTTTTCTGCTGCAACAAATTCGCTTAAATTTTTTCCACTTGCTGTGGGATGCTCACGGTTCAACATGCATGCGCAAGTTGGGTGCAAACATTTGGTGTCACGGCCCATTTAATGAGAAAAACAATGCCCTTAAACACGTTCCAGGTGACCAAAGTATGTTCAGGGAGAGGAATCTTTAGCTCAGGGCCAATTCCAATTTCCCTGTTCAAATACACGTACAATGCAGAAATGCTTTCAACACAACTGCTGGATCGATTTGAATGAAACTTGTTGCATTTCAGAGAAAAGGTTAAATTCTAGTGGCTCCAAGAAGCTGAGTTTTGATTTAGAGTCTGGAATTGAAGCACAATGTTTACACACTGCATGAAAAACGGCTATTGGAGTTCCGCAAACTGCATCTGTTGGGGACAAACTTCATTAATTTACAAGGGTTCTGCAAAAATCCTACTTAGATTAGTGGTACATTTCAGAGCAGTATATAATGCATCAATTTTGTCTGGTTTAGAAGCATTATTAGGTGCAGCCATAGAGTTTCGCACTATATTACCTAGAGGGGAAACTGGCGCTGTGGTATCCATGGGAATGCCGGTATATTGTGACTTTGGATTGGAGTCGTTCTTGGAGAGCCAGAACGCCTTGAAGACGCGTCTGGCTAGCACCGTTCTGTCTGTCACAATGATTCATGTCCTGTTAAAACAGCACGTAAAAAACTGCTTTAGCTTTATTATTACACAAAAACATGTTTTGTCTAATTTTAAAGACTTACTATTGGATGCACAATTATATGAAATGTAAAAAGTGTCAGCTGGCCGCTAAAGTTGGAGGGCAAACGACAAGATCATCGCTCACTTTGGAACAACTTGTCTGTTCTTGCTTTTCTTCGCTTGTTTCTGCATTGTAGGTGAAGTAAACTTTATTGAGAGATGTAATGTGGGTGAATGAAAGCCTCTTATGTAGATTTTACTTTAAGAACGCATTATTTGTGTAGCCATATCCACGTTTTAGACGAAGCCTCGTTCAACACCAGCCAACACGAGCCTCGCAGACACATATCCCGTCATTCCCATGAGGGCACAGCGCCCTTTAAGAAACTCGCATAGACGGTGGCGCCAGTTTACCCTCTAGGTGTTATGGTGAGAAACTCTGTGGGTGGAGCTAACAGAATCGTAATATAATTTCTCGCTGCTTAACTAGAATTGCAAACTGAATAGCAGTTTCTTGAAACTTGAATTTTTCTTTAAAAAAGTGATGCCCCAAATAAAAACTCTTGCAGTCACTATATCCTAAACTTTTTCTCTTACATGCAACAAACTTCATCAATCATCAGTCAATGCAGTAGTTGCTGGGAGAAATTCTTTCACCAATGTATTTACATAGCAGCCCCCGAGCTAAAGCCTCCTCCTAAGGCACAAGGTTAGCACCGATTCTTAAGACTTGCCTTACGCTGAAATCCTGTGCAACAGAAGTGCTCTCTTGCAGCAACCAATGCTGGATTCTGGTTAAGCATTAGTGCCAAACAGTGATTCCAATTCATCTCGCTATTCATGGAAAGAACTTGGTAGCCCCGTGTATGTTGGAAGCCCTAGCAGTAACAGTGAATAACAATGCAAGACCTTGGTAGTCTGCTCACTTGGTGGCACTGTAGACCAAAAGTCTATGTACAGAGGTTTCAGTTCATGGTGAACCCCAAATGATGTCAGTAAAATGTGAATAAAGTAAAAATTCAACTGGGCAACTTGAGAACAGGAAACTGCGCTATACATGCAAGATGTCCAATCAGCATACTAAAAAATTGAGAACAAAACAGCAAGATAAAAAATATATATATATATATATATATATATATATATATATAGCAAGGTCGTCAATAAACGTCAAGGTCCAAAATATATACAAATTGTGATGAAGCGAATAATCTGTCCAAATAAATGAAATGTCATAGGCAACCAAAAGGCATTGTGTACTTGAAGGGGTCTGCCAATTCTCTTGCTCGCTTGGCATGCTGTGCTTTAGTCTAAAGCCCACAAAAATTGTTGGTGACCATTCTATGCAGGCATCATGCAAAAACTGATATGCAAACATGCATTTGCCACAGGTGTCTGGCGAGAAGGGCAGTCTGCCCGTGACACCACAAACCATGGCCAAGCTGCGACGGCACGTACAAGCCATTGTCTCTGGACTTCCTGAAGACTTGCAGCAAGTGCTCGCATCAAGTCGGTGACACTGTCCTTGTAAATAAAATTTTAAAAAGAAAAAGAGTCACCATCACCACCAGCACCGTGTCACACACACACTGATTGGAGCTACTTACGTGCGTCACCACTGTCACACAACACAGGCTCACTGCATGCAGAGCCCCGTTGATGAAATAATCTGTGCCGCAGAAGCGTTGAATGGCATCTTCAGCGGTGGCGGAATGGGCACCACACACTCAAGAGCCAGCTGGGCCAAGTGCACAGAGAACACAACACTTTCACCTCAAATGGGAGTGTTTATTTTATATATTCAGCAGAGAAAAATGGGTGACTGGGGAGAAGGGAGGGAGGGAGGAGGCCTATTTGTCAGGGTTTGGTGCGGCCACCACCAAGATGTGGTCCTCGTCCAAGAGCTTTATGTTTGGGCAAGCCGTGTGCAACACCTTGAGGGCAAAGTCACACGGCGGAAAGGCGTACACGATGCCCTTGGGCACAGTTATGACGCCCGCTGCATTCTTCTGCTTGAGGTAGCTCACCAGGTTCTGAAGCACCGGCTGACTGGCCTCTTGGCTTCCACTGTCACGACCCAGAGCCACCAGGATGGAGCACAAGCCCTGCGATAACCGCCGCTCCACTTCTGCCAGCTTGCCAGCATCTAGTCGCAGCCGCTGGGTAATTCGTAATGTCTGGTCGCTGCCCAGCATGGTTATAGCTGGCTCCGGAGTGCAGAGGACCATGCGTGCAGGAAAAGCATTGCTCTTGAGCACCAGCAGCCCCTGCCACACTGTGCGCCCACAGGCCAGTTCCTGCAAGGTTGTGGCACTCTGGGCTGTGCCATTCTCACGCTTTGCCGATGTCGAGGGGCTCGGCGGGCTGCGGGGCCGCCAGTTGCCCGGGGGCGGGGGCACGGACACGTAGGACGCTTCCCAGCGCCGGTCGTCATACCTGCCTGGCCAGCTGGGGTCTGCATAATCTGCTGGCGCTCTGAACGGCTCCGCAGCACCGGGGTACGCCGCATACGCAGTGGGGTCGGGGTGAGCAAAGTCCACCCGCAGCCTCTTGTCGTGTCCTCCCAGCGGTGCGCCACGCATCTGCTGACAGGCGGACGTCGCAGCATCTATGCTGTCAAACTGAATGTAGGCGTGCGAGTCGCCCTTCACGTATTCAATCTTGCGGATGAGGCCGAATCGGTCGAACTCACGCTCGAGCAGCGACATGGAGGTCCAGGAGCCCAGGCCACCCACCCAAATGCGCGTCGACGGTGTGGCTTTACCGTAGCCAATCTTGCACTGGAACTTGCCGATATACTGGCCCGACATCTCCACTTTGGCGCGGTGCGCCATGTCCAGGTTGACGAACTTGATGAAGGCGTACGCGTTGCCCTGTCCCGGCGGCGGGCGCTTGATGTCGATGTCCTCGACCACACCGTACCGCGCGAAGATGCGGCGCAGGTCGGGCTCCGTGATGGGCACTTCGAGGTTGCCCACAAACAGCGTGCGCGTCGCCTTGTCGTCGTCCTCCGGCGGCACGTGGTGCAGGTAGTTGGGGAACTTCTCCTTCTTGGTGTCGTCGCGCCGGAAGCGGGGCGGGAAGGGCCGCTCGATGGGCCGCTCGATGGGGCGCATGTCCAGCGGGGGCTGCACGGGCGGCGGCGGCGGCGGCAGCGGCGGCGGCGGCGGCGGCAGCCGGTGGTCGATGCGCACCCCGCGGCGCGGACCCCCCACGGGCGGCGACGCGTGGTGGTGGTGGTGGTGGTAGTCGGGCGGCGGGCTCTGGCTGCGCTGTCGATTCCGCGGGACGGGATCCAGCTGGATGGCCCGGTCGGCGCACATGGCCCGCTGCTTGGTGTGCAGCGCAGACTTGGCGTCCTCGTACGTCTGGAAGTAGATGTAGGCGACGCGCTCGGAGCCCTCGTGGCACACCTTGACCGCGACGTCTCCGTAGCGCCGGAACAATTCCAACAGGCTGTCGCGCATCTGCACGTCGCTGCACTTGTTGTTGAGATTGGTGGCCAGCAGCACCCTGTACTGGAAACTGCGGCCGCCGCGGTAGTCGTCGTACGGCGCCAGCCGGTCGGCCGACGCGTCGCGGCCCCGGCGCCGATGCTCCGGCGGCGACTTGTTGGAGCGTCGGTCCCGTCGATCGTGATTGCCCCGAGGGCTGTCGTCGTAGCGCGCCATGGACCGCTTGCTGCTTCTGCCGGGAGATTCCCTGCCTTCTTGTGTTTTCATCCCTCACGCACACACACCACGGCCGCTGCGATCACTTCACCCCGTGTCTCAGCAGGAGCGGCAAGACACTGCACAAAATCAACACACAACAAAACACCGCCATCTTGGTTGACCGATTCAACAATGGCAGACACTGCGGCACGGCCGACATCCACCAAAACTCCAATGACCAAGCGGCACTGACTGAGTACACCGGGCCCTAGGACACGAAGCACTGTTAGTATTGCGGCACATTCCAAGTAACGTGCACATGCCAGGAAGACGACGCGGCCTTAGGGGCCGTCGACGAGGCGTAGGCCTAGCAGTACAGTTGAAACGCGACGACCACCACTGCATTGAACGATCGTGGGCTGTAGGACACGCGGTGCGTTCACAAATTACGACATCTGTGCAACACATCGCGAACGATTAAATGCTGCCAGGCAGTGCGTCATCTTTCGCGCAAGCACTTCAGGCGCGCGCACACAATGCCGGGAGCGGCCTCAAATTTTCCCAAGGACGAGGCACATTTTTCAGAGTATACACACGCGCGCACTCACAAAACCATTCTAACGAGAACAAACAGCTGTGACCACTGAACGCACTTGGAACAAGAGTGTTAAAAGCAGCTCACTTAAACAAAGTAGAAACAAAACAGCACGAAACACACTACCACTGCGCTTCCAGATCGTCGAGTCGTCGCAGTGCCGTCGATCTGCCCGTTGCGAAATCTGGACGCACACGATGGTACGAAGCCTTTTGGGTTTTACCGACCACCCCGTGTTCTTGAAGCGGCAAGGCGATCTAACAATCTGGCCGACACCGGTTAGGCTTAATGGCGCCAAACCTGCAAGAGAAACGTCGGGACAACGGTGGAGGTCAGAATGGCGGCGTATCAGCAGAGTGACTGGCGCGGGGCAACTGTATTTCCCTGGCGCTGTGCCGAAATTTCCCTAGGTTCAGATGAACGCGTAGTTCGCAGGGCGGCGACAGGGTCACAGATTACATGCCTTGGTAACGATGAGAACTCACGGCACTATTCCGTACACCTTTCTGCACACACCGTCGCATGCGCCGAATGAAGCCGTGCATCAAAGCCGACGAAACTACAGCGGATAGCCAACCGAGCCTTAAAAAAAAAAAAAAAAGAAAAAAAAAAAAACACCAACCCTACCAACACCACCCTCGAGTGAATCATCAGCTAGCAACCCTCTCTCTCTCCCACATGGAGGTCCATGCCTGAGTAGGTGGCGCTGGCCGCATATGCATCGTCCATCCATTCATCCATCATAGAGTACATATACAGTAACTCTAATACATCAAATTTGTTTACAAAACTTTCTTGTTGAAATATGTGTAATTTATATTATTTTTGCGCGCTTGCAGTAGGCTGTGCTGACGCATGACGTCATAATAACTCTCCCGACAGCAAGGGAGGAGCAAGCATGTATGAGAGCAACCAAGGCGTTGGAGCAACCTACGGGCACCTATGCACTTATCATCGAAACTACTCACAGAGTCAAGTAAATCAGAAAGCCATAAAAAATGTTGCATTGTATAAGCGTTATTCAGCTTTATAATACCGTGACAAAAATTTAGCGTGCTTAAAATTTTTGTAGCCTCCGAGATTGCCATTTTAAAACGGGGTCTCCGACGTGTAATTTTTTTCACAACATACATTTAGCAAACGCATTACCTTCGAGATTACCTTATGTTGCCCAGAGGCGTGATATGCCGTGAGCCATCACCGAATTGCGGTAGTAGCTGGTGATAGCTGGCAAGTAGCTGTGGCGTGAATTTAGAATACGCCTTTGCAACTTGCACATAGAATAAAGAACCAACTGATTTTGTCGCATTCTGGTCACCGCACAGCGACAACATTGTGTGGTTGTAGATGTTCTGCACTGTGGAAAATTTGCGCACACAAAACGACGGCTACACGAAAAAGACAAAAAGACCGGTCTTTCTGTCCATCCGTTTAGTGTGCGTAAATTTTCCACAATGATGTCAAACCAACTAGCACGTCTTTCCGTCTTAATTAATGATGTTTTGCACTGCGGTGAGAGGTTGCCAGTAGCCAAACGGCGCTCCAAACGTTTCGGGATAAGCATGGCATCCGAGATTGACGTGCAGTCAGAGTGTTTGATCTTGGAGGCTATTTTAGGTTTCTACCACTTTACGCGAGGTGGCAGCAGGGGTAATCGAATATCGGATCGAATGTGTGTGTAGTTGCAAAGGCAGAGGTAAAAATAGCTTTTATTACCCTTTAAAGGCACTGCATTTTACAAGGCTGCTCTCATTACAGGTAATGAATGCACTCAGAATCATATATTGTTATGAAAGAGCCACAGGATTAAGCTTGGCAAAAAAGTTGTCGCAGTTTCACCTGAAAGGCGAAGCATCAATTGCGATAGCAAACTTGTAGAGAGCTATACGGAGTAATATATTAGCTTTATCAGCTGTATAAACTTGGACATGCAGCAGCACCGGCAACACGCAGAACTGTTGTCGACGCCATCGGCGTTTTGCCCGCGTTCGCTCAAAATGCGTGCGGCGTTGGTGACTGTTGCCGGAGCCTCTGATATAAATAGGCACAGCGTGCCGCAGCTAAACGTCGCCTTCCTTCCCTCCCCCTCCCCCACGGCCTCTCGCTCGTCGGAAGAAGGCGCGTTTGCTCTACATACATGGTGATTGTGAAGGAGAACAGAGACGCCTACTTCTGCAGCCCTTAAGCGAGCACGGCGCAGAACGCGCGTTTGTTCTCCGCCGTGCGTTCACTCCCCGTGAAAGACGCGCCCCTCGCGCCCTTTCACTCACACATACAGCGTTCGGCGCGCGGCGACGATTTCTTCTCCAAATGACGTCATACGGAACCTCACGGCGACGGCGACGGCAGAAATCTGCTTTTGAGTGTCCATATAATTGCTATCGCAATAAAAAAAAATTCAGAGCCCTTCCACTATGTGAAGATGGAAGATCAGCGAAACTGTCAGTTTTGTTTAATTAAATTTTTTTTTTATTTGGTGGGTATATGTTAAATGGTCGAAAAGACAAAACACATAACCTCGCTGTTTACTTTTGTCCTAAAGCGAAAACAAAAAAACTGCGATAACCAAGGCCAGAAGGAGGCACACACACACACAGTCAGCGGACTTACAAATGATTTATTGAAGCATCCACGTACTTTTATACACCGTTTTTCCTGCGCAAGTGCATGTGCAGACGAAGGACACCAATCAGACACAATGAAGAAGTCAAACAATCCCCGATAAAAACCGCTACTCTTTCTTTGTTAAAAGCAGTACGGTAGGGTCGCTTATGCAACCCCTCTCGTACTTTTTGATATAAGACACTTCAAGCAGTTTGCGCTCATGCTTGAAGTTGAAGTTTATTCATACGCAAGGAACAGCTGGTTTTCGAAATCACAGAGGCCATACATCACCTGACTGAAAAAGGACACGAAATAATCTTTCAGTGGCTGCCAAGTCACTGTGGAATTATTGGCAATGAACGTGCCGATCAAGCTGCTCGTTTAGCTCATGAACAAGACAACCGCCTATCGATCCTGCTGTCTAGGACAGATGCTGCAAGGATGCTCCGCCTGCTTGCACGCCAATGCACTTCATCAGACTGGAATAAACCACATTTTATGCACGCCCGATTATACACCTTAGATCCAACCTTAAGCCTTAGACTTCCAACAAGACTTCCCCGAAGAGATGCGACCCTTCTGTGTAGGCTATGGTTGGGCGTCGCGTTCACCAATGCCTACGCGTTCCGCATAGGGATGGCCGACAGTGCAGCATGTGACAATTGTGGAGACGCGGAAACGATTCGTCATGTTCTTTGTCAGTGCCCACAATACAGTGTGCAGAGACAATCGCTCTCCGTCGTGCTGAACCAGTTGGATGACCAGCCGTTATCGGAAGAAACAATTCTGCAACATCGACGCGACTCAACATCGCATCAGAAGGCCGTGCAAGCGCTCCTGCGGTTCCTGAAGTGCACTGGCCTGTGTGAACGTCTGTGACTGGAACGCCCCCTTTGTTACCAATGCCTGTGTTTTTTTTTTCTGTTTTTTTCGCTCTCTCTCTCTCTCTTTGCACTCTCTCCAACCCCTTTATCCCCCACCCCAGTGTAGGGTAGCAAACCGGAAACTGACTTCTGGTTAACCTCCCTGCCTTTCCTCTCTCGCTTGCTCTCTCTCTATTCATACGCAAGACATAGGTACATAAATCTAATATACAGACGAGGGTCCCGAAGTATTAATACTGAAAACGGGACCCTCGGTTAGAATCTACAACAGAATTGTAAATTGTTGGCACCATAACAGTGGATGGCACAATAGTATTGACCCTTTTCCCGGAGCAGTTTGCTTTAGAGAAACCAGATGGCGCTCATGGCGGCGCGCCATTAAAGCCCCTATATTTATAAAAGTAGCGCCATTCTCAGATCTTGCCGCCACCGCGCTCACCCCGGCGCTTCCTCCTCGCCCTCTCTTAGCCGCCTCCTGTCGCCCCAGCCTCCTCCGCTCCCCCATTGGCCAATCCGTGTCACGTGGAAGTTCGCGTCGCGCTTTTGTATATTTTTTTCTTTCCAGCGCGCTCCGACTGCCATTCTCGGGCCTGTGCGACGAAAGTGCTGTACGCACAAACGGATCAAACGTGTTAGGGACAAGAACTTCGTTGTGATGGCATGCTGCTGCGCCTTAAGTTGCCGCAACCGACAAGGCGAGGGCAAAAGGCTTTTTTTTGTTACCATCCGGCGTGCGCAAACGCTTGCTGCACACTTCATATTTACGCCGTCTCGCATCGTCGCGTTGCTACTTCCAAAACGGCATTATTAAGACCAGTTACTGACTGACGAAGCAAAATCGCGCCTCAAAAACGTCTCCGCAGGCGCGATCGAAGTTTTCCTCGGATTTCCTCTGGTAGCGCGTTAGCTGTCGTCTGCCACGGCAGGCCCGACGCAGGCGGCGCCACTGTCGATATCGCGCCTCGATCGCGCTGGTCGCGCCGCCGAGCGCGATAGTGCAACGGAGGAGGAGGGAAGTGGATGGCGCTACTTTTATAGATATAGGGGCTTTACGCGCCATGAGCGCGATCTAGATAATTCTAGGGGAAGCTCTTTGGTGTTTGAAGCCAGGACGGGAGTATTGCGGACTAAGATGTACCGAGTCAAGTACCAAGGTATAGATACGTTGTGCTGTGCGTGTGGAGAAGAGGAACGGCTGAACACCTCATACTTTTCTGTAAGGGCTTAACCCTACAGTGCAAGGCAACGGGCTGATTTTTTCAAAGCATTGGGTTTAGGGACAGTGAAGGCAAAATAGACTTTAAGCGGTAGAAATAACCAAACAGAGGTTATCTGATTGGTGGATAAAATTAAGGCAGGGGTGAAATTTCACCCACCACAAAGTACAAATTATGTTAATAGCCATGGCTAGGTGGCGTATGCTACCGCCCGATTTAAAGGGTTGAGCCTCATCCATCCATCCATCCATCCATCCATCCATACCTCTCCTCAGCGACAGCGCACGAATACGAAACCATTACCGCTTCTACCTTGCTTCTGTGCGATCAACTGTCGGGAATGCAACTGAGTTTTCGCTAAGACACTGTGCTCCAATCATGCTAGATTGAATCATGTGGATTGAGACGTGTGCAGTAGTTGGCTGCAAAAATAGTGACTGGCATGTTAAGGAATAGAATAAATCTGTGTGGCCAAGTTCGCGGACCGCAGCTGCAACTGTTCGAACGTGTTACCGGCGCTTCGTGATGTACGGCTTTCCTCGAGGATACAGAAATTTGCTCATCCGCCAGCCTTGTATCGCTAACCTTCAAAGAAAGGACTTCATCCCAGAACGTCGGCAAGAGTGAGTACCACTCGTTAAACAATGACAAAGGGAGTAGCGCCGCTTCCTGTCATATTAAGTTTCGCGCACGTTATCTTACACATCTGTCCCAAATGGCAGGAAGACTTACGCCCACTCTATCGCCAACGTCTCAAGAATAAGTGAATGGGCGCACACTTGAATATATGCGCACTGTATACGCAGAATAAATGACGGACTACACATATGGCGCACGAATGGTTGAAGCTGAATGTTTCGTGACGGTCCACAAGAGTAAGCGAGTTACTAGCTGTAATATATATTTGCTACAAGGTACCCAATGTACAAAACAGCGACGTTTCAAGCCTTGTGGGCAGCAAGAACAAATATATCGGAACTGAGCACACCCACGAGCGATTAGGCAGATAATAATCAGACAGTGGCCGCACCGAGGAACTTCACTGAGTCACAAACTGACAAGCCACTGCTTCAAAATACTTGCCAAATAAAGAACAAAGAGCAAAACACACTAATCCTGAATGAATTCATAATCAGAAAGCTTGGATAGCTTGGAATACATATTTAGTCTTGCTTTTAGAACAAGCACCATATACGCTGCTTGCGCCGTTTGGACATAGCTTAATCAGCTCCGAAAGCGCTTTTGCATGTTCTATGAAGCTGTGATCAAAGCTTCGTGTCGTCCACCTTGTCACCGTCTACGATATCTCCGAAAACAGAGGTTTTCTAAGCCGCGACGGCGTCATACACTTCCATAGTAAACAAGGAGGCAACGGAGGCAGTTGAGGCAAGCAATGGACGCGTTACCACGTGATCAAACATGGCAGCGCCCACGAGATCGCCGCGAAAAGGGTCAATATTAATTGCAAGAAAGGCAAATGATAATAAAGAAGAAAACCCAACAAACAATGCTCTAATACGATGTAGTGTAACAGAAATAACAACGGGAGTGAAGAAAATTATCAAATTTTTAAAGGTAGAAGAAAAAACAAGAATGAACAGAGAGAGAAAAAAAGAAATCTGGCGCAGTGTGAACACTGCAAAAAAAAAAATAATAATAACAGGTGATACTTTTTAGTTGAAGATAAAAATATTTATTCAGGAAAATTAACAGAGGTTAGCAGAAAGTCCTTTAGCGAAGCTTTGAAATGCTGAAATGTAGGTAGTATTTTAAGTGAAGCAGGAAAAAGACTCCAAAGTGTAATGGTAGCGAATGTAGATGTTTCTTTTTTTTACCATAGTTAGTGCGAACGGATGGTAACAAAAAATTATAATTAGATGCTAACCTAGTGGGGTTGGTATTCTTAAGTGAATTAACTGCTTTGTATGTTTTGAAAGGTCATCTGGGAATCAAGCAATTTATAAAACATTATTGCTAAATTGTAGTTGAATAACTTTTTATTAGAGTGTACTAGAATATGGTCACTCTACTTTTTATACATAAAATTTTGCACTGCTCAAGCAGGCCGATCGCATTAGAGCGGGGTGAACTGTGGGTGATGATACGTGTTGTTTGATTTGGTATATGCTGAACTGAAGACAAATAACATAGATATGTATTACCCTAAACGATTAATCCGTAGTTAATGTGCGAATGAATGAACGCAAAGTAGAGTGAAAGCAAAGCATGCAAGGAGAAAAATAGTGTCGTGTCTTGATAAGCGCACGGATACCAAAAGCGCACTTTAACTTGACATGGTTGATGTGCAGGTGAAACTTGAGATGGCTGTCTAGGATAACACCTAGAAATGAAACGGAGTCGCTAATGGGAATAGAATGATTGCCTAAGATTAACGAACCAGGAATTAATAGTCTAGCCAAGGCCGCCATCTCGAGTTGAATACTAAGAAGTGTCGATTTGCGAGCCGCAGCATCAAAGTATTAGGCCACGTGGTCAGCAAGCAGGGCATTGAGCCCGCCAACCAATGGTGGGCTTCATCAAGGTAGCTTCCGGAACCCATCACCAGCCTCCGATCGCAGCTTAACGCCACCGCCCCTGTGCTCCGCGGTCTCCATCGCCGCGGACTCGCCTGCTATCCCCACCGCCGGAAAACTAGGTAGTGCGGCCGATGGGGGTGAGGTCGCTGGATACCGTTCGCTGCCAACCGACATTCCTCCGCCAGTTTTCATGCTGAACAACAAAGTTCCCGTGCTTGTTGACGATATACCTACAATGGCTCTTGTGGATACTGGGGCTACAATTTCCGTGATGATTCTAAAGCCCTACAGGGACAAAAAGTGATGTTTTCTTGGAACAATATTTCCACGTTTCGTAGCGTTATTGGTGACATGCTGTGCCCGGTCGGTGTTTGTACGGCGGATGTGTGTTTGTGTGGCAAAGTATTTACCACTGAATTCGCCGTTATTCCTCGATCCACGCACGAGGTTAGTTTAGGCGTCGATTTCTTGCAGGAGTGTGGTGCAACCGTTAACTGTCAAAGTGGGGAGCTTTCGGTACAACACGAGGTTATGGCAGGGCTCATGGAGAACTCGCCACGTCAAGAAAGTCTCTTGTGTTTCTGAGGACATCGTCATTCTACCACTATGCGCGGTATGCATTCCAGTCATTTGCTCTCGTACCAACCCCGCCAAATTTGATGCCGCAACAGAGCCTCTTCATTCGGCCTGTGTAAAGAAGAACGTTCTGGGTCTGCATTGTTTAGTGTCGGTAGATGAAGGACACTCTGGATTATGGGCAATGAACTACGCGCCCAGCCCATACCTCTCCCTTCTGGCATGTCGTAACGCTGGTCAGTAACGCTGGTGGCTCTTCAAAGAAGAGACACCGGTGTTACTGGCTGTACTCGAAGCTGCAGACGAGTCCCTCCATCCCTGCCCATCGGACTCGAAACTACTTCAGATGGTGAGCAAGTCGCTCAGCACGAGTGAGCGCTATAGAATAAATGGTCACGGCCTATGGTGAAACACAACTGTATTTACATTATGTACAGTAATTGAATCGAATACTGTCCCTGGCGGACGCTGTCTTTTCTTCTACTTTGTCGTCTTCGTGTGTCCGTGCTCCCGCGTGCCGTGCAGTTGGCTTCTTTTTCTTTAGCTCTTCGAAGAAGGGTAAATATTCAATATCCTCCGCACCCTGGAAAGGCGCGCAGTTCGAGTTTGTTACAGCGAAGAAAGTTCAATTGGGTACAGAAGTTGCACGGGTCGGCGTATTACAGAGCCGTTTGGAAGCTTCACCGAACAACTCCTGATATTTTCATCACGTCCTCGATGTACTTCTTGGATTCGTCCCGTATTCCATAGTTGCCGTGGTGCATTTTCTTCGTAAATAATTACAAGATCACCAGCTTTCAGATTGTTCGAAGCTTGAACATTGGCATAGTGCACTGAGCGCAGGCTGAGAAGATATTCTCTCCTCCACCTTCTCCAAAAGCGCTCCAGTAACTGATTACTATGAAGCCACTTTCTTGTGACCGTAGATCTTGGCCCTGAAGTATCGACATCTTCGTTGTGGTAAGGAAGACTTGTTAGTCGTTTACCGGTTACGAAATGAGCCGGAGTAAGTATTTCCATTTCTGCTGGTGATGATGACAAGTAAGTGAGAGGTCTGGAGTTTACTACTGCCTCTACCTCATACAATGCCGTCGCTAATTCTTCTGGCGTAAGCTTTGCCTTGCCAAGGATCTTCCGGAGGCTGGTTTTCACAGTTCTTATCAATCTCTCCCAGAAGCCGCCCCACTATGCATGCAGCTCTTTCTGTGATGAACTTCCTTTCTATTCTTCTTTGAGAGCAATAGTCTTGTAGCTCTCCACTGAACAATACTGTTGCCAAGGAGGCGATTTCCTTTGACGCTTTCTTGAAAGCCTGCGCGTTGTCTGTGTATATTACGTCAGGCAATCCACGACGTGATAAAATTCGCCGAAACGTGAGCAGGAAACTTTTTGCTGACAGTCCGGTGGTTAATTCCAGGTGTACTGCTCTTGTGACGGCACAAGTAAATAACACTATGTAGACCTTCGACGTACTGTCTTTCATATAGAGAGGTCCAGCAAAATCGATTCCAACCGCTTGAAAGGGATCAGATCGGCGTACTCGTTCACTTGGTAATGGTGCAACAGGTGCGCATGCTGGGCTTTAAGCGTGTCTTGATACAAGCGTTGCATCCTCTGATGACTTTCTTTACAGTTTGTCTTCCACGGGGTACCCGAAATTTCTCTCTAAGCTCGGCAAGGGTATCTAGCAGACCACCGTGGAGTGTACGCTTATGGCAGTCTCTTATGACAAGTTTTGTCAGTTGGTAAAGCGAAGGCAACAAAATAGTATGTTTAACTTCTTCTGGTTCCTGTGAGAATTGCAGTTGTCCACTTAAACGCAACCTTCCTGCCATGTCGAGAAAAGGATGAAGCATTCTCAGATCTGAATTGCGATTCAGCTGTAGTTACTTTTCAAGCTGATTGATTTCTTTTGCAAAGATATCCTCTTGAGCCACCTTGATCCAGTAATTTTCAGCGCCGCTAATGTCTTCGGCTGTGAGCTGTGGTTGGCCCCCGAGGCATTTATTTTGCAGCTTTTGATGAAGCGAAATAGCCAGGCTGTTATTCGTAATACTCTTGTGAGGCTTGAGTAGCGTTCAAGGTCCAAAATAGGCAACAACGTTCTCACATGTAAAACTTGCACGACGACTTTGCTTCAGTTAAGTCTATATCATTACTATGTAAATCTGTCTCCAGGGTGTGCATGGGCCATGCATCTTCTATTTCTGTCACCATGGTGGTCCTTTCCACCACAATGCATTTGTCTTGAGAAACTGCTGCTGAACTCCACGTGTAAGGTAATCTGCAGGATTATCAGTCCCAGGACAATGTCGCCATTGGCTCTTGTCGGAACAGCGTTGAATTTCAGCCACCCTATTCTCGACGAATGGCTTCCATTTCTTCGGAGACCATTTTATCCAATGCAGTGTGACCTTGGGAATCCGTCCAAAAGAATGTTCTAACGTGCACTTCTCAAGGGCATTCTTCAGATATTTCGCTAGCCTTGCTCCGAGCAAAGCGCCAAGAATCTCCAGTCTTGGCAAAGTCACTTTCTGTATAGGCGCCACTCGTGACTTCGCCATTATGAGGTGGCTATGAGCACAATTCTCTTCAGTCAGTCAGTCAGTCAAATAACTTTATTTAAAGGCCCTGCGTTTGTGGGACTGGGCAAATGGTCCCGCCTAGGTGACGGCCAGGAGCTCTTGAGCCCTGGCGGCTTCCCGACCCGCTGGACAGCCCAAAGTTGATCGTCAAGGGCAGAGCTGAGCAACACAATCTCCCAGCGCACGCGGAGGCGATCGCGAGAGGCTGCATCCCCATTATTGTTTGTTATGCCTCGACATTCCCATAGCATATGTTCCAGATTGGCTCTAGAACCACAGTTCTTGCATTTGTCTGTCTTGCACATGTCTGGGTAAATGAGATGTGAGATCCACGGGTTCGGATAAGTTCTGATCTGTAATTGCCGCCATTCGACAGACTGCTTTTTTGCTGAGCTTTTGGTGAGGTGGTGGGAAAATGCACCTTTGCAATTTGTAGTGTTGTGTGATGTCATTAAATCTGGTCATACGATCCTTCCATTCCCACTCCTCTCCATCCTCGTTCTCAGGAGACGCTAAGGTTCCCGCCGTATTATCGGCCGTGACTCGGTCCGTAAGCCCTCGAGCCACGTCATGCGCCGTCTTATTATTATTGCTGTCTCCTGGCGAGGTGGAGGTGTGAGCGGGTGTCCATATAAATAAACATCTTTTTCTTGACTTTTGGTACCTGCCATTAGGATTCGTAGTGCTTCAGGAGAGATTCGGCCATTAGCGAAATTCGTACTTGCCGCCCTGAGAGTCACTGACTATTACGTCCGCTTCGGTCTGTGATATTGCTAGCGCAATAGCTATCTCCTCCGCAGTCTCGATATTTACTGTGCTTGCCGTAACAGCATGTTTTGCACTTCTTTTCATGATTGGTCAAGAAATTTTCAAATATGCACAAGTTCCATATGCCCTCTGACCTTGCATCACAAAATATATGAAGCTGCATGGAGTGACTTCGAGCCCAGCCTTGACTCAACGTGGGATAGTCGTAGAAGTAAGGTGCTGCGATTTGAGCACCAATTTTGCCACTGTAAAGCAAGGTCCGAAGGCAAATCTGCGTCCCAATCTACGTGTCTCTGCCACAACTCCTGAAACAATATCTTGGCTTGAATGCTAAAGGGCGCAACCATTCCAAGCGGATCAATATCCCTGACACTGCTTGCAGAACATATCCCTTACATGGCTTTTGATCTTTTCCCAAGAGCATAACGCTTGATTTTGCGGCTACTGTCATCTTGTCTGTTAGAGGATCCCACAAGAGTCCCAATATCTTGACAGCTCCGAGGTGGCGCTATCTCCTTCAGCCATGCTAATAAGATCTCTCAGCAGTTTAGAATTTGATGACCATTTTCTTAGTCGCATTCCAGCGTCTTCCATTCCATTATAGAATTTGCTGTCTCTGTATACTTTTGAGCTGAATCCTCACTATCTGCTCCTATAAGAAGGTCATCAACGTAGGAAGAAGCAGCAAGTAACTTGGCCGTTTCTTCTGTTTGATCCTTTACTCCCTTCAGGTGGTGTCGGAGTGTGGCGTTGAGTAGGAATGGGCTTGCTACTGTTCCAAAAGGCACCCTTGTCATGCGCCATTCCTCTATTTCAGGATCTGGTTTTCTCTTAGAGGGTATATCCTTGAACCATAGGAATCTCAACGCATCTCTGTCTTCAATTTTTACGCTAATCTGGAGAAAGGCTTTCTCTATGTCAGCCGTCAGAGCAATACGGTTCATACGAAAACGTATAAGAAGAGCAACCAAGCCGGCTACTGTGCTCAGGATCGTCGTCCACCGCGACGCATCGACGCCTTGCAAGCAGCTACAGTGACCTGCCGATAAATATTTGATGTACGCTACATCGCCACAATGCAGGCAATGAACCGTGTTGTGGGGCCATCAAGCCAAGAAGATATATGCATAAGGCCGTGAAAAACACTTCATTTTGCTCTGCGGTGGTGGTGGCGAGCGGCATCGCAGAAGGTAACCAAGTTCTTCGATACTTGCAGTTGCGGCTATCCGTTCCTGGAAACATCGCCCACGTGGCACCGGCGCTGACAGAGGAATCCTACCACGATTACATCCAGCAGTGACGTCATCAAGCTACCTTAAAAGAACGAGGCTCCCCTGGCATCGGTGCATTTGCTCTGCGGTGGTGGTGGCGAGCGGCATCGCAGAAGTGTAACCAAGTTCTTCGATACGTACTGCAGGTTGGTGCTGGTGTAAACTGTACCTTTTAGTAGAAGTCTTGCTTGCTCCCTGCCACCACCGCTGCTGCTTCTAATGTTACTTTGAGGCACTTGTTTGATTAGAAATGCCTCTGTCTGTACTTTGTCTAGTCTGCAATGACACGCTTCCAGAATCAGGCTCGTACCCTATGTGCACAGATTGCGGCTTTGGTTACCACCTCGGCGCATGCTCAGGCGTGACTAAGACCGCGTTTAAGGCACAAGATGACGCGACGAAGAATAACTGGAAATGTCAGACGTGTGTTGTATTAGCAGCCCGAATTGCCGCTGGCGTGCGAAAAGAGAAACTTGAACAAGCTTCAGGAGTTGAACGGATGCTGTCTGAAATTAACAAGCAATTGACACAACTACCTGCCATTATGAATAAAGTTGAAGAACTCATGCTGCTGAAGCACACAGTAGGCAAATTAGAGCAAACTGTGCAGCATTTTTCGGATGTGTACGATCAAGTGCTGGCTACAATGAAAACACATTCTTTAGAAATAGCTGCTTTAAAAAAAAGGTCGAAGAAGCTGAGGCAAACAACGGCAAAGAAGAAATTTCAAAACTGCGACAGCAAATTAACCAACTCGAGCAGTATAGCAGGCAACAAAATTTGGAAATTCATGGAATTCCACACAGTGACAATGAAGTACTGCTTGACAATGTAAACAACTTAGCGAAAACGCTGCAACTTGCCGAACTGTCTCGAGCAGATGTTTGAACGTATGCATAGGCTTCCACCTAAACCAGACAAAGTACCTGTAGTGCTCGTCCGTTTTGTATCCCGTGTCACGCGGGACGAATGGATGACAAAAAAGTGATTTGAAAGCAAGGAAATCGAATGCTTACTTCCTTGATAATCTGACGCCAGAAAACAAGAAGCTTCTGTGGGAAATGAAGCTACGATGTCAGGAAAAGCATTACCAATTCGCTTGGCATAGGGACGGCAAATTGTTCGTGCGCAGAGCTCAGGGCGAGCGCGCAATCCGTATTGCGTGCGAAGCTGATTTGAGTCTGATACGCTGACTTACTCGAGCCTTCTGGGCGTTATAGATTACTTTCTCTTCTCATGGCGGGTACATGCGCATCAGCTTACTTTGACAGTTCTTTATTTACTTCTGCCGTAAATGCTTCATTTTTTCTAAAAGACAAGTTATCTATCTTTCATTTAAATGCAAGGAGCCTGAAAAATAAATATATGGAAACTGAAACTTATTTGGAATCTTTAGAACATAAATTTGAAGTTCTTGCTTTTACTGAGACGTGCTTTACAAGCGCAAACGATATTATTCATTTTGATGGTTACAAATGTGGAGGTGTTTATCGTAAACACCGCCGTGGTGGTGGTACTTCACTTTATTTGGAAAACCATCTGTCCTACGAACTGCTGTCTGAATTCTCGTGCGTTACTGATTCCTATGAGTGTGTTGCTGTAAAATGTTGCAAATATCTTATTGCATCAGTGTACCGTCCCCCTTCAGGTGATCTTGATGAATTCATTCAATTCATTACCAAAACACTGGAATATGCATTTGACCTGAGTCTCCCGGTTGTCTTGATTGGCGATATGAACATTAACTTATTATCACCTACTGCTCACACTCAGCAATTCATTGACGTACTACATTCTTATAATTGCACTAACACAATTTGTTCGCCAACCAGAATAACGCCAGATTCTGAATCATTAATTGATATTTGCATAACGAACCACGATCCAAATGATGTTTTTTCGGGAATTCTCACCTCTGATTTAAGCGATCATTTGCCAGTATTTTGTTTTTTGCCACGACATGAAAACAAAAGAATGCGTTCTCGATGTCAGCTTTCTTTCTGTCGTCACTTTAACAATGAGAATATGAGTGCTTTTCGCTCAATGATAGAGAACGCAGACTGGTCTAAAGTGTATAGTGAAAATTATCCGAATATTTCGTATGATATGTTTATTCAGATGATAAAGTCGTATTATGATGATGCTTTCCCATTACAACAAATAAGGACCTACAAGAAAGCTAGGAAGCCATGCGTAACTCGAGAGATGTACTATAAAAGAATGCAGAAACGTGACAAATTATTTGATACATTTATTCGGTACAGGGATCCTGCTATACTAAGTGAATACAAGAAAATAAGAAACAAGTTGACTTCAGACCTTAAAGAAGCTAGAAAAAGGTATTATGAACATATGTTTTCCACGGTATCAAAAAATCCAAAGAAATTATGGAATGCAGTTCGCAGGTTAAAAGGAACCCATTATAACACAAACCCGAATACTATAACGTTTGACGATACTCAATACAGTGAAACTTTCTTGGCCAATAAATTCAATGATCATTTTTTACTTGCTGGTGGGCCATCCCACTCTAGTGGTTTCTTTACTGGCATCAAAAAAATTTCTAAACTACGAGACCTCCAATTCCATTTTCCTATCACCTTGCACTGAAATGGAAGTGTTTTCCGTTCTTTAGGCTTAAGGGTACTGCAGCACGGGCTGATGACATAAAAGCAGCACCAATGTTGCTGATGCTGTCTCGGCTCCATATATGCCATATATGTAACAGTGCTTTCGTGAATGGCATCTTTCCGGATTCTATGAAAATTGCCAAAGTGATTGTATTGCATAAGGGAGGCTCTGTCGCTGATTTAAATAATTACAGACCGATCTCCATACTACCTCTCTTCTCGAAAGTGCTGGAACGACTCCTGAAGTGCAGACTAACCAAATTTCGAGGTAAAAATCACGCCCTTGTGGACCAACAGTTTGGCTTCCGTGAACACAGGTCTACTGAAATGGCACTTGTTAAGATCAAAGAAAAACTCCTCAATAACATTGAGAACAAACTATATACGGTTGGTCTTTTCCTGGATATTAGAAAAGCTTTCGACTAGATTGAACACACCATTCTATTTAATAAACTGTCATACTACGGAGTTCGCGGGGTGGCCCTAAAACTGATTCAAGATTACTTCACTACCAGACAGCAATACACATGTTATAATGGGTTTTGTTCACAAAAGAAAGAAATTGCACTCGGTGTCTCTCAAGGGTCAATTTTGGGTCCACTATTCTTTATTCTATACGTAAACGATATTGTAAACATAGCGCTCACTCCAATATAGTCCTGTATGCTGACGACACAAGTTTGTTTTTCTCAGGTGACAGTCTACATGTGCTAGAAATCGCAGCTAATAATTGGTTAGATCAACTTTTAGTTTGGTTAAAGCGAACCAGCTGCAGTTAAACGTCACTAAAACTAAATATGTGGTTTTTAAGCCTAGAAGTAGGCCTGATGACTGTGCTATTTGTGTCAAGTTCAATAGTTGTGTAATCGAGAGGACTTCAGCTTTTAAATTTTTAGGTGTACTTTTTGATTAGAACCTGAGTTTTACACCTCATGTAACGAAGATTCATTCTAGTATTTGTAGGTCAATAGGTATATTGTTTAGGATTAGATACCTTGTTCCTATTTGGTTGAAACGCCGTCTGTATTATGCTTTAATTCAATCCCACCTTAGTTATTGCCTATTGGTATGGGGGACCACATTCCAATCAAACTTGGATCGACTGATATGTCTCCAGAAACGAGCAGTTCGCTGTGTTGAAAATCTTGGACCCCGTGATCACACGGCACCTTTTTTCTGGAAACATGGACTTTTAAAAATTAATCAACTATACGAACTTAAGCTCGCTATATACATAAGAGGCGAACTCGAGAAAAATTCACTAATTTTTTATCAAAACAACCTCTCAAGTTACACCCAATACAATTTCAGGCGTGACCATATTAGAGTTCCATTTTGCAGGACCAACTACGGTAAAAAACAACTAGCATACTTAGTCCCATCCTTCGTAAATGCGCACCCTAACACGATCACTATTGCGCAAAACTTCAGATCATTAAACTGCTTTAAAAGTGCTATGAAAAAATATTTGCTTTCCCTTTCTGATTGACATTGGGCTAATTGGTTTCTTGTGTGATTTATGTATAATTATTTTAAGTCGGTTTCATATTGTGCTTGTATATATGTTAACCTTTTTTTCGTATTCATATTACTCTGTTGGACCTAAGCTGTTACTACTTACAAAGTTGTACCATGATTCTTGTATTTAATTGCACGTATGTTTGTAATATATGCTATGTATGCATAATCCATGCCATTGATATGTGTGTATACTATATATTATATACTACTGTATACTATACCTTACCGTTGAGCAGTGTATGGGTGACAGGGCCTTCGTCAGGCAGACTGTTCTGCCTTTAGCCTTGCCATCCAAGAAAAAAAAAAAAAGAAAAAGAAAAAGTCGACGCTTTTTTTTTTTTTTTTTATAGTGATGCTCAGTACATCACCGATGACAGTGCGTTGTGCGTGTTTTATTTCGCCGGTCAAGATTGTTGATGCCTCTCCGTTCCACACCACGTCGCTATTGCCGAAAAATTAGTTGGGCGTGGCCCAACTGTGGTGGGCGCGCACAAGAGTTTCATGCCTCGCGCGGGGCGTGACCTATGGTTGTGATTGACAGACGAACTCGTGCCAAACTCGTACATCGCGAAACCCCCCTCGAGTTGAACTCGTGAACATGGCAGCGGCAGCAGCAGCCTGTTTCATCGCATCCAACGGCAGTAAGCGTCAATATGACCGTCTGGACCCGTTCACCTACATGACCGACGTAGAGTTTCGCGTCATTTTTAACTTTCCAAAACGTCAGTGCGGTGGCTGTGTGACGAGTTAGGCGAAGGCCCTCGTCTGCGGAGACTGCGTGGCGGGCAAATTGTGCTTTCCGAGCGCAGAGTACATGTGACAAGGCTACGGAGGAAAAGTTCGTGCGATCGCTTCAGCTCTCTCCTGTTTCAAACACTGCTCGTCCACCGCGCCCCAGCCCCAGGCCAAGTCCTGCGTCGTCATCGGAGTAGTGGGGCACCTGCGAGTACCTGGGGTTCAACCCGGACCAACCAACCTGCGCAGGCGAAGTGGTCAGATTATATTGGAAGGCTCAGAATGGACGCCGGGCTGCCTTCCGGTGCCACAGCTGCCGAAATCAGTTTTCGCAGTTACACGGTACCGCTGCACTGCACGGGCAGAGAGGCGAAGGAAGTTACTTCGCCAACACGGACCGCCTCGGCCGTCCGAACCAGTGGCGTAGCCAGGGGGGGGGGTTTCAAACCCCCCCCCCCCGAAATTCCCCCCCCCCCCTTACCCGCCCTTTGTTTTCGTCGCTTCGCGCTGACATAATTCATGAAACCGGTGCTACTATCACAATTTCATTCCTGGGCGTTTCCGTTTGGTTGGTAATTTACAGCGAATCATGTCTGCATATGGAAAAAAACTGTCACGGTGTTTGTCAAGGCTTTGACACTCTGTGAAGTTTTGGGCGAGAATGTGACGGCCGCATTCTGAAGCAACAAATGTGCAACAAATGAAGCAACAAATGCGGCAGCCGCATTTTAGATGATGGCGAAAACGCTCGAGGCCCGTTTACTTATGGCGAATTCTATTGGAAGAACAGGAGCACTCAAAAGCACGCTGAAAGTGCTCGTTCCAGAGGCGACGTGTTTCAGTGGTCGAACAAGAGCAGTTTCGCTGCGCCGAGAGCAGCCGGGAGCAGTCCGGACTGCTCTCGCCTGAAAAGCGGAGTACGGAGAAAGCCACGTGGCTTAAACCGTCATATCCTCCTTATTTCTTTATATTTTGCTTCAGCCGGCGCGCGCGGCGGCAATGACAGCAGCCAAGCGTAGCTGGTGTTTTGGCACCGCTGTTTTTGACGTCGGTGACACGAGCGAGCTTCGCAGCGATTTAGCGACAGATCCTGGCAATTCTAGTCCGCCTTGCATCTCGTTGGATGAGCGGGGGACAACGGCAACAAAGCGTCTTCGCCTTGCTGAAGCGCTTGAGACGCTCGACGGTGACAGCAGCGAAAGCTGCTGGAGCTCAACTTCAGATTCAAGTTGCAGTTTCAGATGATCTTCGCAGGCGGAAAAATTGTGGGATGCGTCGGCGCTGCACAAAGTATGTAGTACGTGGCCGCAAACGGTGACAGCGTTACGCCCGACAGATTACAAGACGATCACGCGTGTTTTGCCGCTCTCCTGCTGAGAATGGTGGGACGGCGATTGCTTTAGTCACATCGTACATTTCTCCTCACACGTCCCCCTCCCACCTGCTCTCCGAATGTACGCCGTATTCCAGTGGCGGGTCGAGTGTCCCTGCTCTCACTGCGCTGTCACCCGACTCCGCACTGCGCGGCGCCCTGCTCCTGTTCTCCCAATAGAATTCGCCATTAGATTTAGGTGCACGTTAAAGACCCCAGGTGGACCCAGGTGGTCGAAATGTCCGGTATACATTTCCGCCGCTTCCCTTCAGGTGCAGGTTAGACCGCGCTCGCGCAGGATCTTAAGTCTGCGCGAGAAACGTCTCTTGTTTGCGATTGCGCCCCTACGGAAGGCTGGTAATTACTGTTGTGTTGTTGAATCACAAACCAGCAATTACGGAAGGCTGGTAGTTGCTGTTTCAGTTGTGGAATCCCAAACCAGCGATGTACACACGTAGGGGTTGATGACAGCAGTTAAATTCCAGCGACTCGCAATAGAATGCACGAAACAGACAGCCGACAAGCATGAATTACTGCTGTGCGCAGTACAGCGTAAGTAAACTCTTGTTGCAGGCGCTGACAGTTCTCGTCGGAGTTCACGCGTCCTGAGAAATTGATTATGTGCACTATGTACTGAACAATACCGGAGTTCATTCCTGCATCACTAGTACACCAATCAGTCGAGATTCTGTGAGGTACAAAGCCGCTTCCTGTTTGCACCGGCGTAAGTGAAGCAGAAATGAGTTGCACGCACTACTTAAAATGCGTACACATGCCATATCTATGCTGTGCGGTGAAATATTCTGTACAATTCTGAATCTGTTGACGTAAAGGCAAATGACGGCTGCACGCTCACACACAGCGGAAGACACAGCGGCCCATGCACTTGCCGCAGGAAATGCAACCCTCTCGTATGAGGGCCGAGCAAGGCGACGAAAGCTTCGAAAAAAAAAAAAAAAAGCCTTACGCGTTTTTGCGCGTATTTAAGTTTTCTAACGCAAAGACGCAGCGAACAAGCTATTGCTATGGGAGTAGGTATGGCCTGGTCACACGTGCATTTTCACACGTATAGCCGTCCTTGACTTGTGAAACGCACTTCGCCCCGACGAGGACGACGCCATCTACGCTTAACGGAAATGAACAATTAATGATGTCTTCTCCGATCGCACGGGTCGTCTCAATGATGCGTTTTCGAAGACTGGTCCATTCAGTGGCGCGATGAGAGACCGTTGCTCCAAACGCCCACTGTACCTGTCGTACTTATTTACTGAGCTTACTTTACTTTTTACTTAATTTCTTCACAAGCACACGCACACGCGAGGGGGGGGGGGGGGAGAGTCCCATGTCTTTGATATACATGTATAGAGTGTGCTTAACCTACCGACATTTATTATCGATCACGTGACGTAGAGGAAAGCAGAAGCCTGCCCCCCCCCCCCCCCCCCCCCCCGGTCGGGCCGGTGAACCCCTCCCGAAAAAAATTTCTGGCTACGCCCCTGGTCCGAACGACCACCTCTCCAGGCGGCAAATGATTTGGCTCACGTACTGCCTGAGCGTAGACATATGGCTGTTGAAGGAGATGACCGGCGACTTGTTCCCTCTATCGGAGCACGCCATCGCCGACTAGAGGAACTACCCTCGTAAGTTCGCGAGGGACGAGCTGCTGGCGCAACATCCACTCGGTGTCCCCGGGGAGATAGCGCAAATTGAGGAGTGTCTTTGTTCGCGGCGAGCAAAAGTACAATCGAGGCCGTCTAGTGTCGGGCGACAACTTTCCGCTGAGCCGCCAAAATTACGGCGGCGTTAAAGATGGTGGCCCATGGGTCGTTGGCATGGTATGCGCGACCACAGGGGTAATGAGACTTTTTAAGGTCAACCGGCGAGACCCATTATTGCAGCCAATGTTCAACCGGGGACCATTAATCACAGTGACGAATGGGCCGCGCACAAATGCATCCTAAATTTAGTGGCTGCTAACGGGGCGAGCCTCAATGGGCATTGGGAGACAGTCAACCACAGCGTGAACTTTGCGGACCCCATCACGGGCGTCCACACGCAAATGTCAAAAAGTTAAGCACCGCCGATCGTCAACGATGGGTACATGGTAACTGCACCGATGCTGGAGTCCCACTTGGGATGGATGTGGTGGCACTCAACGGCCACGTGCGCTGCAAAGACCCTCTCTTGCGTTTGTTAGAAACCACGGATCGCTCGGGCTACCCAGTATAAAGACTCTTTCCTGCGGCTGTTAGAAGCCATCGCTCGACGCTTGCCAGTATGAAGGTGCATCGCAAAGTAAAAGAAAATAAAGCATAGTTTTCTGACCCTTGTATCAGTGCTTTCCGGGATACCTGAGTGCTTACACGGTAAGCGCGCGGCAAACCTTTTCTGCGGTAACCGACGCTCACTTCGTCTCGCAGCCTTACTTTAGCGCGAGCAACGAGCGATTTGTTAAAAACCAGGCGCACAACAATTTGTGCTCAGAAATGGGAGGAACGCAAGTACGTAGCGAGCCGCACCAATCCAATCTAGAGGAAAGAGAAGAGTAGAGTAGAGTAGAAGAGTAGAGTAGAATATGGTCGAGTGGGACGAGCGGCTGGGGCGGCGCTGCGGTCGAACTCGATTGGGCCGCATCAAGGTCGCGCCGTTGGAAACTGCTGGCGATACTGCTCAGCAGGGTCATTCGTACTACTTCGCTCGCTGGTATTTGCGTTCAGACCGATCAAATGGGGTTCATAATTGCATATGACATGTATTTATGCCTTAAGAATAAATTGATTTTCTTTCTCTTATTTATTTATTTTTTATTAATTTCTAATGCCGCTCGGTGATTGCGCGTGAATTGCGGCCGCAGTGTCGGCTTTCATTCTACGTATTATGTTATTGTATGGTTCCCTTTGGAGAAAAAATATTTTTCTCGTTCTTCAAGTAGCATGTATCTCTCGTGTGTATTGTTGCGCATATAGTTTTCCATCAGTAGGTCTCGTGAAACGCAGACGGAGAAACACATGTATACCCTTCCTGCTTGCCGCTTCAAACAAGTAAACAGCATGTATCTGCCCCATCCGGCGCTTTGTACTCAGATTTACGGGAAGCATTGTTATAGATAAAAAAAAAGAATAAACTGCACCGCAACATTCCATTCAAGTTTCCGCCTTCCTCGCGTAGCAGAATGCGGAGTAGTAGGTACGGGGTCATTTATTGCGGTAGGACCTCGAGCGCCGAAAACAGTTTTTGTTAGTCATTCTATATGCTCACCTTTGACCATATAAACCGTACGTGGAAATTGTTTCCCCTGTCAATACTGCAAAAAAAAAAAAAAAAAAGAGCAATGAATGCGATAGCAGAAAGAAGTAAGCGGAGTATGAAGTAAAGCTGGTAAGTAAACAGAAGAGACTCGATGACGAGAAGGCGCGTGTGAATTGGTGACGGTGGGCAGCGCGTGCGTTGTATGCACTTATTGCATGTGTAGCGTGACCTCGAGCGCCGACAAACGGTTGAATGACTGCAGACAACGACCGTCAAAACTCTGGCAGCAAGCGGATTACGTGCGGTCTATCGCTTCATTCTGTGGAGATATGCTAGCGTATCTTTGGCCGCTAGAGATAAGAGACTGTGCGTACATGGATATTTTTACGGCGCGCGGCGAAGATTTTATTTTCACGTCCGATGTCCATATAATTGCTATCACAAAAGAAAGCGGAGTAGAATCCGGAGCAATTGGTACGGGGTTCAGTCGGACCTCGAAAAACGAAATTCTATATGCTAAAAGCCGTAATGCCAGTCGATACGCCTGCGCGGTAGACTAATTAGTGCCTATATCGTGGGTACGGAGCGCTACTAAACTGGAGCTCGCGGGTTCAATCCAGGTCGCGGAATTCGATGGGAACTAAATGGAAAAAGACTCGTGTACTTCTGTTTAGGTGCGCGTTAAGAACCCCAGGTGGCAAAAACTAAACCGGGTGCGTCATAATCATATCGTGGTTTTGCCACGTAAAGAAGAATTTGCTTATATTAAAAAAAGAAAAAGACAAAAGCAGGTGGCTGCGTTCTTCGGCTTATTTCAGGGGGTGTAAACAACATAAATTATTCTCGAGTCTGATTTCCGAGAAAAACATGTTACGCTTATCCTATATTCCATGGATAAATGTAATGCCGTTCCGAAACGTATGACCGCTCAACTCTGCAGCTTGTATAATATAAACGGCTGCGTTCAGTTATTCGGTGCACTATCAAACGACCATAATGAAACAAAGGAACGGCACACACACACACACACACACACACACACACACACACACACACACACACACACACACACACACACACACACACACACACACACACACACACACACACACACACACACACGCACGCACGCACGCACGCACGCACGCACACGCACACGCACACGCACACGCACACACACACACACACACACATATATATATAGCCAGCTGATCATTCGGAATAACAGTCCTCACTTGCAGGCAGTCACTCACCTTTGAGATTTCAATAGTGCTGTTATACGTTACATTCGAACGGAAATGACTATTCGGCGTCGTACAGTATATCAATGACACTTGCGCACGCACGCACGCACGCATATATATATATATATATATATATATATATATATATATATATATATGCGTGTGTGTGTGTGTGTGTGTGTGTGTGTGTGTGTGCGCGCAAGTGTCATTGATATAGTGTACGACGCCGAATAGTCATTTCCGTTCGAATGTAACGCATAACAGCACTATTGAAGTCTCAAAGGTGAGTGACGGCCTGCAAGTGAGGACTGTTATTCCGAATGATTTTGCTGCCGGAGAGTCGTGGCTGTTGCGCAGAGGCGCAGTTCCTGAGAGAATTAACGGACGGGTGTTAATAATTCCTACTTAACAACTTCCTAGCTCTCATTCAATATAACCGCCCCGTTTTGGGGCAGCCTGTAAATCTGCTAACTTGATTCCGACAAGGAAAACTTTTTTTGACAGTCTCACAATGTTTGCAACCGATTAAAACTGAGTGCCCCATGTGGTACGTACTTCTTCAACGAACGCAACAGATCTGCACATATCTCTGCGTGTATGTGAGACATGCCGTTCCTTTGTTTCATTATGGTCGTTATGATAGTGCACCGGATAACTGAACGCAGCCGTTCAGTTTTATACATATATATAAGATGGTTTGTCTGCTATGAATATTATTGCTGCGAATGAGAGTTTTATCCAGTATTCACTAATAAGTGTGTTTGTTACTGCAAACACGTGCGCTTATTCCGGTCGGGAGTTCTCACTTTTTCAATTATTGCATTTAGAATATTTGTTATTTTTTCCCATACATATATATATCGTAAATATATAAGTCTATGTACCCTTAATTTGATTTAATTACCTAGAAATAAATTGGTCATTCTTCGCGCCACGCAGTTAATAAACCTGCTTTATTTCACTCTAATATTGTTTTCTTCGATCATTGTCCCTGATCAATATCGACCAACAAGAAGCGTGTCTAAAATGACACGATATCAATAATAAAATTTTCTTACGTAACCTTCATGGTGCGGAGATACCATTCACTTTTAGAAGACAGTGGTAAAAACAGCAGTTCACCTGGCTAAAACTACATTTGGCACCGGCCGTCAAGAGTCATGGGCGCATCGAAGCAACTAAACCATTAAAAAAAATGTCACAGTTTCGCCCTAAGGGCGAAGCAATGAACGCGATAGCAACACAGCAATGTCATACGAAGTAAGGTGAGTGGCTTTGGTAGCAATATGAATTGTATTAAACATGAGCTGATTAAGTAAGCAGGTGTGCTGCGGCGTAAGTAGACCGACATGAAGAGAGACTCGATGACCACGAGAAGGCGCGTGTGAAACGGTGGTGTTGATGAGAAGCGCTTCCCGTGGGCAGCGCGTGCGAAGGGACACACCTGTAGCGCTGCACTGCCGACCCGGGCAGCATTGCATGTGTAGCGTGCGTTGGAAAATGTGGCCCGACTATTACCAACTGTGGTGTGAGCGCGCACAAACGAACATGAATAGATCACACTGAATGACTGCAGCCAGCGACTGTCAAAACGCTGGCAGCGAGCGCATACGCCGCGCAGCGGGCGAAGGTACGTGCGGTCTATCGCTTCAACGGAAACTGAGCGGCGAATGCACGGCGCATAAAGGTCAGAGCCGTGTGGGGATAAGAGACGATGCGAGCGAGCGACGAGCGCGGTTGTTGGCAGAGTAGAAAATGTCACAGTTTCGCCCTAAGGGCGAAGCAATGAATGCGATAGCAACACAGCAATGTCATACGAAGTAAGGTGAGCGGCTTTGGTAGCAATATGAATTGTAGTAAACATGAGCTGATTAAGTAAGCAGGTGTGCTGCGGCGTAAGTAGACCGACATGAAGAGAGACTCGATGACCACGAGAAGGCGCGTGTGAAACGGTGGTGTTGATGAGAAGCGCTTCCCGTGGGCAGCGCGTGCGAAGGGACACACCTGTAGCGCTGCACTGCCGACCCGGGCAGCATTGCATGTGTAGCGTGCGTGGGAAAATGTGGCCCGACTATTACTAACTGAATGGACAAGCGTGGTGTGAGCGCGCACAAACAAACATGAATAGATCACACTGAATGACTGCAGCCAACGACTGTCAAAACGCTGGCAGCGAGCGCATACGCCGCGCAGCGGGTGATAGTACGTGCGGTCTATCGCTTCAACGGAAACTGAGCGGCGAATGCACGGCGCATAAAGGTCAGAGCCGTGTGGAGATAAGAGACGGTGCGGTCGAACGAACGACGAGCGCGGTTGTTGGCAGCGTAGAAGTGCGCCCCCCCCCCCCCCCCCCGCTCCCTCCGGCGCTGGCTTCCCGCTTCCTTGCTTGCGCGTGGGAGAGATAAGAAACTGTGCGGACGAGCGCGGTTGTTGGCAGAGAAGTGCCCCCCCCCCTGCTCCTCCGGCGTGGCTTTCCGCTTCCTTGCTTGCGCGTGGGAGATTGAGTGCGTTCGCTCTCCGTGATAGCGCGCGTCCCCGCACGCTTCCGCTGGGGCATACGGCGCGCGGCGAAGATTTTATCTATACGGAACCTCACGCGCGACGGCGACGACGCCAGAAATCCGGTTGAAGTGTCCATATAATTGCTATCGCAATAAATGCCCCCCCCCCCGCTCCCTCCGCGCTCGCTTCCCGCTTCCTTGCTTGCGCGTGGAAGATTGATTGCGTTCGCTCTCCGTGACAGCGTGCGTCCCCGCACGCTTCCGCTCGGGCATACGGCGCGCGGCGAAGATTTTATCTATACGGAACCTCACGGCGACGGCGACGGCAGAAATCCGGTGAAAGTGTCCATATAATTGCTATCGCAATAAAATGTAATGCACAGAGGTTGTGCGAGAAAAACTGGGTGTCCGCCAGCGTCCGCGTAGCGAACGCGCGCTCGCTAGCAGACGACGCGCATGACAACGACAGCAAAATTGAAGACGTCGCGTTGTATAATCTATGCCTCAAATATATATGTTTGGCAAAATGGTGTAAACATAAATTGCAATTGAAATAAAGCACTATTTTAAGAGCGTACTATGCGCAATCGGCCTCGGCGCCCGCAGCGAAAGTACGTTGAATATGCCGCGGAGCGCGTCTCCGCCCCAATCCAGTTCGCTCGCAGCGCCCTCGCACTATTTTTCCACACGCGGCGCCTCAACGGCAGAAGCGCCGTTCGGCCCACTCGACCATTGTCTAGTACACTCTAGAGTGGAGTGACCTAGAATTGGAGTGGTCGAGACAATGGTCGACTGGGCCGAACGGCGCTCTGCCGCTGAGGCGCCGCGTGTGGAAAAAAATTTGTCGCAGTTTCACCTGAAAGGTGAAGCATCAATTGCGATAGCAAACTTGTAGAGAGCTATACGGAGTAATGATATTAGCTTTATCAGCTGTATAAACTTGGACGTGCAGCAGCATCGGCAACACGCAGAACTGTTGTCGACGCCATCCGCGTTTTGCCCGCGTTCGCTAAAATGCGTGCGGCGTTGGTGACTGTTGCCGGAGCCTCTGATATAAATAGGCACTGCGTGCCGCAGCTAAACGTCGCCTCCCTTCCCTCCCCCTCCCCCACGGCCTCTCGCTCGTCGGAAGAAGGCGCGTTTGCTCTACATACATGGTGATTGTGAAGGAGAACAGAGACGCCTACTTCTGCAGCCCTTAAGCGAGCACGGCGCAGAACGCGCGTTTGTTCTCCGCCGTGCGTTCACTCCCCGTGAAAGACGCGCCCCTCGCGCCCTTTCACTCGCACATACAGCGGTCGGTGCGCGGCGACGATTTCTTCTCCAAATGACGTCATACGGAACCTCACGGCGACGGCGACGGCAGAAATCTGCTTTTGAGTGTCCATATAATTGCTATCGCAATAAAAATGTCACAGTTTCGCCCTAAGGGCGAAGCAATGAATGCGATAGCAACACAGCAATGTCATACGAAGTAAGGTGAGCCGCTTTGGTAGCAATATGAATTGTAGTAAACATGAGCTGATTAAGTAAGCAGGTGTGCTGCGACGTAAGTAGACCGACATGAAGAGAGACTCGATGACCACGAGAAGGCGCGTGTGAAACGGTGGTGTTGATGAGAAGCGCTTCCCGTGGGCAGCGCGTGCGAAGGGACACACCTGTAGCGTTGCACTGCCGATCCGGGCAGCATTGCATGTGTAGCGTGCGTGGGAAAATGTGGCCCGACTATTACTAAAACAAGCGTGGTGTGAGCGCGCACAAACAAACATGAATAGATCACATGAGTGACTGCAGACAACGACCGTCAAAACTCTGGCAGCAAGCGGATACGCCGCAGCGGCGAAGGTACGTGCGGTCTATCGCTTCAACGGAAACTGAGCGGCGAATGCATGGCGCTAAAGGTCAGAGCCGTGTGGAGATAAGAGACGGTGCGAGCGAGCGACGAGCGCGGTTGTTGGCAGAGTGGAAGTGCCCCCCCCCCCCCCCCCCCCCGCTCCCTCCGGCGCTGGCTTCCCGCTTCCTTGCTTGCGCGTGGGAGATTGAGTGCGTTCGCTCTCCGTGATAGCGCGCGTCCCCGCACGCTTCCGCTCGGGCATACGGCGCGCGGCGAAGATTTTATCTATACGGAACCTCACGGCGACGACGACGGCGACGCCGACGCAGAAATCCGGTTTAAGTGTCCGTATTATTGCTATCGCATAAAATAGTGCGAGGGCGCTGTGAGCGAACTAGATTGGGCGAGACGCGCTCCGCGGCATATTCAAACGTACTTTCGCTGCGGGCGCCGAGGCCGATTGCGCATAGTACGCTTTTAAAATAGCGCTTTATCACTACAACTTTATGTTTACACAATTTTGCAAACATATATATTTGAGGCATAGATTATACAACGCGACGTCTTGAATTTTGCTGTCGTTGTCAAGCGCGTCGTCTTCTAGCGAGCGCGTGGACGCTGGTGGACGCCCAGTTTTTCTCGCAGAACCTCGGTGCAGTACATTTTTTAAATGGGTTAGTTGCTTCGGTGCGCCCAAGACTCTTGACGGCCAGTCCAAATGTAGTTTTAGCCAGTGAACTGAGGTTTTTACCACTGTCCTCTAAAAGTAACTGGTATCCGCACCATGAAGGCTACGTAAGAAAATTTTATTATTGATATCGTGTCATTTTACACGCTCTTCTTGTTGGTGGATATTGATCAGGGGGAATGATTGAAGAAAACAATACTAGAGTGAAATAACCAGGTTAGTAACTGCGTGCGCGATGACCAATGTATTTCTAGGTAATGAAATCAAAGGGTACATAGACATATTTATTTACGATATATATATATATATATATATATATAATACGCTTATTAGTAAATACTGGAAATAAAACTCTCATTCGCAGCAATAATAGTCATAGCAGGCAAAACACACACACGCATATTATAT
>NC_051161.1:52727-112726 GCF_013339745.2 Dermacentor silvarum
ATAATCGGCATCACAGCGTTAATGTTCATGAAAGCAAGCCAGCACAATTAAGGACACAAATAAAGAATGCGTCAGAATGATTTTGTATGTTTAGTCATCGTTTTTCACTGTTGTCTCCCATTGAAGTGTGCTGTGGCTTGTGGAGATGAGTATAGTAGTACGTCGCTCGTATGGTGTCTCACCCACGAGCGACGGTCAGAAAGGCTTACCGTGCCCACGCCCTTGTGGAGTCAGGGAAGCCGAACAGAGAGAAAAAGGCACTTTCCTCTACGTACCGGTACTGTCTCCCTCTCCATCCCGCTATGTTTCTGGGTTACAAACCCCTCTTTAACACCAAGCTGTCCTGGTGTTCTTAGCGATGTTACATTGCATGTTATTTGCCCAATGTTTCATAGCGCATCCTCTCTCCAGAGGATGCCGCTGCGATAGTAGTTTTGTATAGCACGCGTCTCCAGGCCCTTGCATTTCAAAGGGCCTGTCAAGGCAGTAGTGCTTTTTTGAAAAGACTTATCAGTGATAATTCTCATTTATCATCATTATCTTGCAATTTGTTCTTTCGTTTCATAGTGCACCTCATTAGCCATTGTCATAATTTTATTACATATATATTTACGCATTTTACAGCGATTGTTTTTAGGCCCTTTACAGCCACGACACATCTACCTTTCGCAATTCATTGCTCCATTGCCAACTTATTAACAGAGCCTGGCGCTCTTTGGCCATACCTGGCCCTTGCGCCATTAAACACCATACATCATCAAGGGCACGACGCTCCTCCACTCCGCAACGCACAAAGGCACTATAGCAGGGTTCGTCGACTCTCCGACATGGCACAGATCGAAGACTCCCGAGTCAGTTCGCCCACGGTCACGGGTTTATTCACCCAAGGTTATACAGTGCGATAGTGACGGCGCTTACGGGCAAAGGCTCACCGCAAGACCAATCAAGTATGCGCGCCCGCTGCGCTAGGGCTAACTGGGTAGCGGTCCACCAAGCACGATAATGAGAAGTCGCGAGAGCGAAGGTGCCACGTAACCACTCGTTGCGGGCCTGTGAGCCATGGAGGAAGGAAAAAAACAACAAAAAAGTATTTTTCTTCCTCCATGCTGTGAGCAACCGCTGCGGCGAGGAAGTGCTCAGCGGAAGAGAGCTCAGGTGGAGAGGGTGCCGGGGGCCGCCACTCGGGAGGCCAATCAGGGCGCGTCCCGGTGACGTGTTCTCGCGTGACAACTCACTCCCGAGAGGGAGAAACACAGTTTGCGTGGGCCATGTCCGCCATGTTGCCGTTAAGGCGGCAGTTCCCGGAGATAGAGCTAAGCACAATGCGTGAGCTGGGGGACGAGGCACGGGAAGGCACCTCGATGCCCACAGGCTGCATGACAGTGCTTTCTGTACTGCCACGATTGCCACAGTTGAAGGTGAAATTTATGTGTAAGTCGATCCCCCCACACATTTGCACTTGAATTTTTTAACTTTTGGTGCAACCTATATACACGAAAGTATGGTGTGCAGGATTAACAAAAACAAAAAAACACTTTGAGAAAAGTATAGAGAGAGAAGAAAGGGGAAAGGCAGGGAGGTTAACCAGATCGGAAGGTCCGGTATGCTACCCAACACTGGGGAGAGTGGGGAGGGAAGGAAGAGGGAGCACAGCGGAGGCCGTGTATGACTGCCAATAACTCCACTTCCACTGAACGCACTGAAGTACTTTTAATGGCAAAGTATTTCTGAAATAGTTTATTTTCTACACTTTCATTTACTTTCTCAAAGTGTTTTTCTTTTTGTTAAGCCTGCATAAAAAAAAAAAATTTAAAGGGGCCCTGAACCACTTTTCATCGAAATGGAGAAAGACATTTGAGATGAAAATAGGCTATTTCAGAAATACTTTGCCGCAAAAAGCACTTCAGTGCATTCAGCAGAAGCGAAGTTATTGGCAATCAAACACAGCCTTCGCTGTGCTCCCTCTTCCTTCTTCAATGCCTTGCACTGCGAAGGCTACGGCGGAGTGGCGTGGAGCCTCTACGCTCCGCCTTCGAAACGTCACCGTGGCGCACAGTTCAAATTTCATTTTGGATGTGAACATACACGCCACGACTTCCGATTTTGGTGCCTACGATGCACTAAACTTAGCCAAATGCAGTTGTCCTCAACGAGCTGCAGTGCACTTAGCCAGTGGACTTCTGGGGGCACCCTGCGGCGGCCGCGGTGTAACCGATCGCAGCGACCAATAGCAGCCGCATATTGGAACGTGCTTTATTACGTAATAAAGCACATAGAAGAGAGTGAGCATCATTCATGGCCTCTGTTGAAACGAGAGTGTTTGAGAGAAAGATAACTTCGCGCTCTGCTTGCGAGCTCCACGCACCGCGTACAACAGCAAAACTTTGCTGAGATGTTAACAGCAGCATATGCTACCCGCGGGTAGTGTTATTTCACCAAGCCCGAGGGGTGGTTCAGGGCCCCTTTGAGTGCAAATTTGTGGGGGAATTGACTTGCACATAAATTGTCAGACTTGTCAGACTTGTATGTCAGACTTGTACACATCAATATATGTCAGAATGGTACACATTACAGAAAAAAAGTTACTGCTTAAAATTAAAATTACCTCATTCAAAAATGCAATTGATTACAGGGACCAGTTACTGTCCACGAAAGTAATTGAGCAATTATGAAAAAGTAATTGATTGCTGAACTTGAAAAAGGGGGGTACCAGTGAATACACAAAGATGCGTACACAAGGAAAAGGCGTTCGACACAGACGGATGTTGGACTTTCAACTATGCTTTATTGAAATTTACATTGACGCACAACACCTCCGACGCATGCGAATTGTCACCTCCTCCCAAGACATGCACTGATATCAGCTGAAAATGAACATTGCCGCACACAACATCCAACGCATGCGCATCTTCTACTCCTCCCAAGACACGTGCATCAATGTCAGTTTGATCACCTATACCTACCCGCTAGGTAGGCACGTTCCTAGCTTGTTAAACACAAGGATGTGTGATACATCTTTGTGATACATCCGTAATTGATTGCCTTTACATTACTGTAATTGTACAAATACAATAAATAGAATGAGCTGGCCTGGCTTATTCAGTGTGTCCTCTGCAGCCCTTCACATGTTGTTTATCTTCACTAACAATTGCTTTTCAAAATTTTCTGTGGTCATCTTCCCTAGTTTTCATGTAAGGACATCAGCAGTGACACTGGAAAATCGCTCAGTGTACACGCTAGAGAGAAGGGCAATGTTGTAATGTGTGAACACCGAACAAGGAAATTATGGGAACAAAAGTCAGGAACTACTTAGTATGCATTTACAGTGGAAAAAGCAAAGTCTGAAATCATTCGAGATGAGCACTCACATAGTGGCGATTGTGCCACATATAGAAACGTTAAGTCATTTTGAGATGCAGAATACAATGTTGACATTACAGGCCATGCAACCTGCCATTAAAGACGAAACAAATACTGAGCGTTGTGTGGCACGACCATGGGCGTTCTACCGTGGTTCCCACCAAATTCAAGTGTTCAAAGCTGTCCCACCTGTTACAGCATGTTTCGTCATTGAAGTAACTGGTTACATGTAATTGGCTACTGGAAAAAAAGTAATTGAATTACAGTCAGCATTACAGACTCACAAAAGTTATATATAGATCAGTTACAAAACTACCCAAGAATATTATTGAGTACAAGTAATTTGTTACATACAAGTCTGAGATATATACTATTTCTTTGTACACTTTGCTTTTTGCAGTGGTGTCCTTTAGCTTTGTCGCAGCATATTCTGTTATTTGTGTTTAGCTGGTTAATGAAAAAAGTGCCTCTTCGCTTCTCATGTAGAGTTTGTTAAAAGGACCTTGAAAGGATTTTGACGATATTGTACAAACGCACCGAGTCATTAGGCTAGGCCCTTCTGGTTATTAAGTGACAGATTTAAGTGCTTCGCGTAAAGTGTGTAATTTATTATAAGGTTATAAAAATGTGCATTGCTACCAATTGCAGTGGCGCCGCTCCCGTGTTTCTTGAGCCTCCTCCTCCCAATTGATGTATATTTATCCCAATTGACGTCAGTTTGGCGAGCTGATTGGCTATCCACGTCGCTTCATCTATAATTTTTACAACGTTATGGTGACCAAATGTTGTTCATGATAGTTAAAATGTTGGTTAATTTGTGTCTACAAAAAAAATAACAAAGAGAATACACAACAATTTATCACTACACTCAAGCACTTCCAGCACACAGCCAGGGTCGTCTGCTTGTGTTACAATGTTCTCCATGTTGACGTGAGCTGTGTGGTCAGTGATGGTTTCGAGCTTCCTTTTCGCGAGCACCATGCATCGCCTTTGTTACGTTGTGGACTGCAAATCTAGCAATAGGCAACATGTCCAGCTGCGACATCGTGTCCCTCTACAAGGCTACATGCGAGTGGTGTGGCTGGAACGCATCGGGCTGTCAGTATCCGATGGGTGCCAGCATCTACGCCTTTGAGCCTGTCACTTCACGCCAGAGGATTACTATCACAATAAAGAGTTTTAGTGTATACAGTATTCACAGTAACGCAAGCACAAGCAGCCTGGGCATTTTACCCGATAAATGGAGGTGCGAATGTGAACGGCCTGCACGGTGCAGCCACCTGGTGGCACAGAGCTCAACCAGACAAACACAGAGCTAATATAACCAAGTGTATTCTACTGTGCTGCTGGTGTAAATTTTCGGCAGGAGCGTAATCATGTACACATTGTCTTTTTAAATGTTTAACATGTTTTACACTTGGTTACAGCAATAGTAGCTCTGTGTTTGGCTGGTTAAGCTCTGCACCACCAGGTGGCTACATCGTGCGGGCTGCTCACATTTACGCTAAACTTCTTGATCGCAGCAGGAGTAGTATGGAGGGGCTTTAGTTTATGCCTCTGACTATCTGTCAAAATGCCCAGCTCGCCTGCGGTTACCGGAATATCGTACATGCTCGGCGCTGCGACAGAACGCTCGCAACGCATGCTACTTGGATAGCTCTTGCGGGAGATCGACAGCCAGGCGGCTAGCAGAGGGCTTCGCGCGCTGGCTCCAAGACGACCTAAAGTAGACGACACGACATCACATCATGACGCAGAGCCAGAGAAGGTGGAGCTTAGCCCCGATCACTCGGCAAACGAGTTGAGGAGTAAAAGCATGGCTAGGGTGGAGGGTAACTTATAATTGTCTGTAGCTGTCATAATGTGAGACACTTCACTTAAATTGTGGCGCTAATGTTTTACTGTAGCTGTACCCGAGGTGTCTACAAAATTTGTCCAAGCCATTTCAGGGACCCTTTATATTGTTAGTTCCAACAACGGGGCAAATTTTTTGTCACCTGAGAAATTATAGTAGAGTTTATATTGTTTGGCTTTGTGGTTTTGTCTCTGGCAGCTTTCACAACATAGAAAATTCTTCCAAAAGTGACGACAGCCGATGGATTACTTTCTGGCTCATCTTTGGCCTCTTCAACATGCTGGACTACTTCACTGACCAGATTAGGGAGAACTTCCCACTCTTTTGGTTGTTCAAGGTAAGGCAATTTTATGCGGTTGTATACCTATGGGTGCACAAAGTATGAGGGTACCTATGTCCAATGCTCACAGAAGGGCACTATACTGAGGCTTTTTTTTTTTCCTTTGACCTCGCATTGTTCTTTTTTTCCCTGGTTCCATCAAGTGCCTTTTTCATTTACCTTTTACTGTGGTGTACTGCACTTTTACAGTGCATTCAGTAGTCTGCGCATTTCTATCCTTTTATTCAATGGCTTTTGAATTTAAGATATATCTAGTAACTAAAGGTAAGCATGCTTCTTGGAAGGGCTTAATAATAACTTTTTTTTTCTTTTATTCTGTTATTCATATCACTGCATTCACCTGGAGGGCAATAATCTATGGGAGGCGTATTACAAAATATACAAATAGATTAGCACAAGTATACACCATAATACAGAAATGCTCAGGACGTTGAGTGGCATGAGGAAACAGGTATGTCATAAGGCAACAACACACAGGGAGAAAAAGTACAATTAAGAAACAATAATAAAACAGGGAAAACCAGCAATAATGTAAAAATTGACAGGTAACAAAAGCAGCAAGTGAATATACAAGTACTGCATCTATCTGAATAAAAGAATGTAAATTACATTTAGAGATGCAAATGGTACAACAATGACTGTGGAAATTAATGGGCATCAGTAGTAACAATTGCGTTGGGTAACAAGTTTCATGCATGGAAGGGAAGAAGAAAGAATAGAAAATCTTTTGTGCGTCATAGAAATTTCTTTATTTTCCACTCATTGTCCTTCTTCATTGTGTATGATGATGGCTTAATATATGAGTGCTATGAAATGCCAGTGCAATTGTCAATTTGGTCGAATGAGCAATTTTTTTAGAGCTGTGAGAGTGGTATCGTCCAGTTGAGTGGGTGACAAAATGTGCAGATCTTTTCTGAATGGCTTCTATTTTGTTTATTAGCGTTTTAGTGTCGGTGTCCTGGACTACAAAAGCATATTCAAGGATTAGGTGAATTTTTGAGGCGTACTAAGTTTCCTTCAAGTCTCTGGTGGCTTTTTAAAGTTTCCTTTAATAAAGTGTAGTGTTCTACAACTTGCACCGTAATAATATAGCCATTTTGTTTGTTCCATGATGAAGAAAAGAATTCTGGCAGAACCTGTCTCATTATGAATGTCAAAGCTAGCATTGAAGCAATGTAGCGACACGCCGTATTGCCGCTGCAGAGACGCGTTGAGGCATGCTCCCCACTGCAGAAAATGCTGCGCCATGTGGCGCGTGTGCAGGCAAGATTGTCTGAGCATATGTGATGCGTGTTCACCCAACACTGGAGAAGGGTGGCACATACTCAGTATATACCCAATGACCAAAGTTGGTCCAACAGTTGGTTTCGAACCCTGTTAACTCAGATCGATGCTGTACCCATTAGATCCAAAATGGCAAAAAGAATGGTTAGATAGACAGGCAGACAGTCCCCTGAAAGTGCGTCAAGTTCGCATTAAAAAGTTTAGTTGAGTGGGGCAGGAATGACCACTTCCGAAGCTGTGCTGGTAGCCAACAATATGATTGTTGTTTAAGTGCTGAAATATGTTTGAGTAGCAGAACATGTTCAAGTACTATTTCACATCAAGTGGAACACAAGTTAGTGAAATAGGTTGGCAGCTTGATACTGTGTCACAAGGCCTAGCCTTATGCACAAGAACCACATTTGCCATTCTTCAAATGTTCACATTTGCCATTTTCTAATTGGTCACATTTGGCCTGGACATGCTTGCAAAACTGTGCTTTTTAATTCGCATAAATACAGTGATGCACCATTTTTGTTTGTGCCTGTCTTTTCATCCTCCACTTTTTGAAACAATGTGTTGCAAGCTAGACAGGTGTACTGGTGTGGACATTTGATGTGCACTGGCATATGCTAGCTGGAATGTTTTTTTTTTCTTTATGTCTGCTGCTTATCGCTGTTGTGTTTCAAAAGTTAGAAATTAGCTGTGCAACTCACACAGAAGTGCCCATAACATGACATTTGGTTTATTTTGGTTGCGGTTTTTCATTGTGCTTCATTCGAAGGGTCAAATTTGAGTGAGGTTCGAAAATGAACTCTGCAGCTTTTATTCTTGACCTGGTGTCTGGCGCCGACTGGAACCAACGGTGTGACCATCATCTATTTTCACCTGCTGTATCCACTCTTTCTTGGCATGAATGACCGCTGCGCCATGGTCACAGACTTCGAAAGCGGCCGGGCATTCTGTAGCCGCGTTTGGCATCGCTGCTACCCGTGGGCACAGTGAGCATTAGTTCCATAATAATGTACTTTGTATGTAATGCCAGCCATGTTAAAGGGCATCAATTTATGACGATAAGTTTTCATGGCAGATACAGAGTGGCACCGCAAACTGTACCACAGAATATCATTCCCAGCAAAGAGCATTTGTTGCAAATCTGCATTTTGAATATTCATGCTCCAACCAGACCAAGCAAGGAACAATTGGATACCTGGCTTTCCTCACACTGCAGTGGAACTTGTCTGCTATTTGAAAGAACAGAATTGAATATATATGGCAAACCTAGCTATCAGCTAGTCCAGCGGTAGGCCACATTGTCAGGGCGTGCTGAATTATGCATAGAGATTTAATTATTTTGATGAATAAAAGTTTCAAGTGGAAAAGACAGATCTAATCAGCAAGCAACTCCTGCCGTACCTCTTTATGTGAGTCGGGGCAAGCGTCCTCTTTGGTAAAGCCAATAGCGGGTGTCCTCTCAGTTGGCAAACAGAACCGATTTGTCAGGCATAGCTGCATGATGCGTTAACTTCTCTGCCTGAGCCTGACTTCTCGCAGCTTGAGTTAAATTTTCTCTTTGCATCAACACCTTTCAAGAAGGAAAGGCTGTGCAGCAGTCTCTGGTAGCATAAGTATAAAGTGCAATTCTATTGACTGCGATGTCAACAGCCGCTGAAAGATGTATATCGCACAATGTTGCAGTAGAATCTGCCAGTTTTGATGTAGCAGCCATGGCTGTCTCATGAGGCAATCCTGGCTTCGCATCCGCCCTGTGCCACTGAAGCACCATGTAAAAAGCAGCCATGCAAAAAGACTTGCTCCGAAAAGAGCAGGAAATTTTCCTCTGAATCTGCCACTGGAATTTACAGTAGACAGTTTTAGCAGAGCGCCGCTTACGCTCCGCTCAGATTTCACGCTCTGAGATACTGCAGGGAACTGCATAGATTTCGCATTTGATAAGCGCGTCTTGCCGAGACGCGAGCGACGCGCTATCAACTCGGCTGCAAAATGACGAAGAGGCCAAGTAGACACGCTGTCACCCTCCGCTCAGTCGGCTTTGTAACGGAGCGAGGGATGCGGTCTTCGTTCCGCTGCCGGTATGAGCGTTGTGCGCAAGCGCAATAGCGTTCCCGCTAAGCGGTTGTGGCATTTGCTAGCATATGCCGGTCTGAGCGGAGCGGACCGCAAGCGCTCAGCTAAAACACTCTAGTGACGTGAGCACTAAGTCGTGCCTCCTGCTTGAAATGTTCCCTTTAAAAAGGACTTGAGTAGGCTTATCTTTCATATTTACCAAACAGCTGTTCCACAAAAATATTTTTTTTAAAGTGATCCAGTGACTAATAGGCAAAGTGACCAATGAGTTGCACAAGTTAGGGCGAGTCTCCGTACATGAGTTAAGTTCAGGGGTTTAGCAAAAAAAGCTGCAATTTAAGGCCAAACTAAGTTTTTCTCATGCCCAGCCATGAAAGGGATGGTGTATTTGTGGCAAGCAATAGATGTTGTTGCCATTTCATGGATTTGAGCCATTTACCTGTAGCTCCGGAGGGCATGTGAAAGTTCTATACTTATATTGAACTGCAATAAGTAGCTTTAGCCAAGCACAATCTCTCTAGCATCATAGGAAGCTGCTTCATGGGTGCAATTTTGTCATCAGCATCTGTATTTCACTTCTATGCTACTTTCTGGTTTACAAATCTTCTGCTGTTTTCAAAATTGGCCCATTTCCTAAAAATGGAGTTTGACTTGATTTCTTGTTTTCAGTGTTTACGCATTAATTATGTAAGGTGTGATGATATGTAATGCTAAGTCGCACAACAAAAGGAGTGTAGGATTTAGTGACAAATGGACCCCCCCCTCCCCCCCCCCCCCAAAAAAAAATGGCATAGCTAATTTGGCATAGCATAGGCGCAATGCTTAAGAGACAACAATGCTGATGGGCACTTATCTAGTCCTGGCTTTTGGGCTAGGCTAAGCACTACCAAGTCAACCCCAGCATTTCTGGAATTTATTGATTATTGATAGATTATCGATTAGCTATTGATTGGCTATCGATTGGCTATCGCAAGGTATTGGCCACGTATTTGGGCTAGGCTAAGCACTAGGAAGTCATCTCCAGCATTTCCCAGAATGTATTGATTATTTGTCGATTATCGATTAGCTATTGATTGGCTATCACAAGGTATTGGCCACATATTTGGGCTAGGCTAAGCACTACCCAGTCATCCTCAGCATTTTTTGAAATTTATTGATTATTGATCGATTATTGATTAGCTATTGATTGGCTATCACTAGGTATTGGCCATGTATTTGGGCTAGGCTAAGCACTAACAAGTCATCCCCAGCATTTTCCGGATTAGCTATTGATTGGCTATCGATTGGATATCGATGACTGACTAAGCTTAAGTAGTCCCAACCATGCTTAGCTAGACTTAGCCAGGCTCAGCTTCGCTAGTTCACAGGGGTATGCGTCATTGCGCTTGGACCCTTTCTGCTCTGCCGCCAGGATCGGCCCACATTTTTGGATTCAGCAGACACATTACGCCCGGCTTAAACAGCTCCGCTGTTAAAACTCTATTCAATGATGCATGTGCAGAAAATTTAAACATTCAAAGAGGGTTCTAGCACATTTATGGTCATGGCTAGATGTATAACTTAGCTAAATGGGCCATGAAATACCATGTGAAATATGTTTGCATTTTACATAGCCATTTACTCACAGACCCAAGTAGATATATTATGTATAATAAGATACGAGAAGCTATCTTACTTTATCAGTATAATCAAAGCCTATTGTATAAAGGGATTCTCTTAAGTGTGAAGTTAGTGAGAGTAAGGTTGGTACAAGTAACTAGTGACTCTTAAGTGTGAAGTTAGTGAGAGTAAGGTTGGTACAAGTAACTAGTGACTAGAGCAGGTCACAGGCACTGACAGCCGGAGTGCTAGTTCAGCAGGAAGTTGTTGCTTTACCTATAGTCGGTGATAACCTAAGAATGCAGTGGGAAGTACACCGCTGCCCAACTCAAAAAGGGTTTGTATAGATGAGCCAGCCAATTCGTCATCATCATCATCAGCCTATATTTATGTCCACTGCAGAACGAATGCCTCTCCTTGCGATCTCCAATTACCCCTGTCTTGCGCTAGCCTATTCCAACTTGAGCCTAAAAATTTCCTAATTTCATCAACCCACCTATAGTTTTCTGCCGTCCTCGACTGCGCAATGCCCTTCTCTCGGTATCTATTCTGTAACTCTAATGAACCACCGGTTATCCGTTCTACGCATTACATGGCCTGCCCTGCTCCATTTTTTCCTCTTAATGTCAATTAGAATATCGGCTATCCCTGTTTGCTCTCTGATCCATACCGCTCTCTTCCTGTCTCTTAATGTTAGGCCTAACATTTTCTTTGCTTTTCTTTGCTTCTTTGATAACCTCCAAGTTTCTTTGTTATCCTCCAAGTTTCTGCCCCATATTTTAGCACGGGTACAATGCAATGACTGTACACTATTCTTTTCAATGACAGTGGTAAGCTCCCAGTCAGGATTTGGTAATGTCTGCCATACGCACTCCAACCCAATTTTATTCTTCTCTAAATTTCCTTCTTATGATCAGGGTCCCCTGTGAGCAATTGACCTAGATAAATGTACTCATTTAATGACTCTAGAGGCTGACTGGTGATCCTTAATTTTTGTTCCCTTGCCAGGCTACTGAACATTATCTTTGTCTTCCGCATATTAATCTTCAACCCCACTCTTACACTTTCTCGGTTAAGGACCTCAATCATTCGTTGTAATTCGTCCCCATTATTGCTGAATAGGACAATGTCATCTGCAGACCGAAGAATCCTGAGATATTCGCCGTTGATCCTCACTCCTAAGCCTTCCCAGTCTAAGAGCTTGAATACTTCTTCTAAGCATGCAGTGAATAGCATTGGAGAGATTGTGTCTCCTTGCCTGACCCCTTTCTTGATAGGTAACTTTCTACTTTTCTTGTGGAGAACCAAGGTTGCTGTGGAATCCTTGTCGATATTTCCCAAGATATTCACGTATGCCTCCTGTACTCCTTGATTATATGCAATGCCTCTATGACTGCTGGTATCTCTACTGAATCAAATGCCTTTTCATAATCTATGAAAGTCATATAGAGAGGTTTACTGTACTCCACAGATTTCTCGATTACCTGATTGATGACATGGATATGATCCTTCGTAGAATATCCCTTCCTGAAGCCAGCCTGTTCTCTTGGTTGGCTGAAGTCAATTGTTGCCCTGATTCTATTGGAAATTATTTTGGTGAATGTTTTATACAGCACTGCAAGCAAGCTAATGGGCCTGTAATTTTTCAATTCTCTGACGTCTCCATTCTTCCGTATTAGTATAATGTTGTCATTCTTCCATTTCTCTGGTACACTTGAAGTCGTGAGGCATTGTATATAAGCCAGCCAATCACTGCCACTCATTTTCGTGACATGATGGTGGAGGTAGGCTGCTTTCAGTACAGGCATCTCGTGAACTATGCTTTGGAGCATGGAGGGCCAATGCAATGAAGTTTTATGGATAGAACTTTTACTGTATCCTTAGGTTGTTGCCAAGTGTAGCTACCTTGAAGACCAGCCTTGCAACCAGTATGCTGGATCACCCCTGAGACTGAAGAATTGCCCAGAACTATCATTAGCTCATACCTTCCAACTTTTACGATCTTATTATAATATGCCTGATTTTTAGGGCTTGTTTACAAGATGACTGCCATGGTGACAGCAATATTTTTATAGTGAATTTGCATCTAGTTTGGGGATAAACTGACTGCGAACGAATACGAGTGCAGTTGTCAAAGGAATGCTCAGAGCCTGATTTCTTGAACCTGCTCGATTATTTGGAGTTACCTGAACCACCGCCATGCACTCCATAGACCTGTATATAACAGCAGCCAAAATATCTGCTTTCATTGCATGAATGCTTTATGAAAGACTTAATATTTCTGTTGGTCTGTGGCACAGATCATTTTATCTCCAGAGCAGGGTGCATGTTTCAGCAGCCTTAGAACAAGAAAGCTCGGCAATTTTTTTGTATAATCAGAATAAGATGCTCTTTATTGTTTTTCACTAAATTTGAGTATTTTTTGGCATTCACTGTAGCAATCGTTCAAAGCAATGTTGGCAGGTTTATTAGTGCCATGTTTATTACCTGCAGTGTTATACCAGGGGTCCAGGTGTTTCTACGAAGACATTAAGTAATATTTAAAAATAGCCAATCTGAAATAAAAGGATGCTTCCTTCAGAAACATGCCACCAGTGGTAGTGACCGTGGGGTGATGGGCGATATGTGGTAATTAGTCTCTAATTAACAAAAATTCATTACTTAACTTTTAAGCTTTGTTTCAGCAAACACTCCATACCAGCCATATCAACTTTTGTATCTGAAAAATAGCGGTTGCCAGCAGAATCGTGGCACAATGAATTTCTGCTATCAGAGCATGCGAAACCGAAACTGGGAGGCTGCAGCGAGCGCAATGCCATGCGCCTTGAGGTGACATTCGAATTACGTCACCCAGCAGCCAGCACACTGCGACAGCGAGGAGCATGCAGCCGGAGCACACTGGCTGCCCGCTGCTAGGCGACATAATCAGAACATCACCTCAAGGGGCACGGCATTGCGCTCGCTGCAGCCTCCCAGTTTTGGTTTTGCATGCTCTGATAGGCAAAATTCATCAAGCCACATTTCTATGGGTGATCACATTTTCCAGATCCAAAAGTTGATATGGTTTGTACTGAGAGATTGCTTCAATTTCCCGATTAGGATGATTTTGCTGAAAATAAAAAATTAAAAGTGAATAAATGGGTTTTTCTCAATTAATTACTAATTACCGCATATCACCCCATGGTTGCCTCCAATGACAGCATATCTGCAAATGAAGCGTCCTTTTATTTTAAAATGACTATTTCTAAATATTATTTAAAGTCTTTGTAGAAACACCCGGTATCAGGCACGTAGCCAGGGGGGGGGGGGGCTGATGGGGCTTCAGCCCCCCCCGAAATTTTTTCGTGCGGGCATGCACCGCCAACTAAAACTACCACCGACGCAGGCAATCATTCTGGATTTTGTCTACAATGTCTTTTTCACGCTCGAAAAGACATTTCGGCACGAACATTGCGAACTCGGGCTGGATTTCGTGACAACGCCCTTGCACCTGGAGTCACGTAACGCAAGGAGCCCCATCTGAGCACAAACTTTCATCGGCTTTTCGATAGCGAGCGGGCGCGTTGCGGCATCTCGCAGCGGCCGCGGAATATATGGAGCGCATGGATTTCAATTACGAAACTTTATGGGTATAAAGTTCTCATAAACTTTTGACGCGAAAGGTGCGCTGACATTTCCAAAGGCATGCTTTAAAAGATTTTCAATTCTAGAACTTTATGGGGTTAATGTTCTTATAAATTTGGGCCAACATGCGCGCACCAAAAAACTCGTGTCCAAGCCGTTCCATAAATGGAAGCGCGCGCTCGCAATCTCCCACACACACGAAAATACTAAATATCACCGTGACTGTCAGCTAGCAGCTGATAATTTTCTCCAAACATTTTCAGGAAGCGTGCCCAATGGGATTGATCAGCTGGACTAGGGCAGGCAAAGTAAAATATGAGAAAACAAAAGAAAGTAAATGGCCTATTATTGCGATTTTTTTTTTTTTTTTTTTTTTTTTGCGGGCGACAAGGTCTGGCTCTCCGTTGTCACAGGGACAGGGGCCCTATGGATATAAGCAATGCCCCTGCTGAAAATACAGGCATTTTCAGAGTGCTTCTTCGCTGCGAGCTGATTTTGGAGATACATATCTGAAGAACCATTTGGAAAGTTGGCCCAGTAATGCCTCGTATTTAAGCCCAGACGCATAAAACCAAATTATAGAAATTTGTGGTGACATTATCAAAGAAAGCCTATATTCAAAAGCAGGCTGCTTCTCCACACTTCCTGACGAAACGACGGACATCGCTGGAATCGAACAGCCTACTGTTTCTGCAAGGTACCTAAACAAGTATGCCAACGACATCAAGGGATTCTTTTAGGTTTTAGCACCGGAATAGGTGCCCATCTTTCATTGCGACAGCAGGTTCTATGTAAATGTGTAAATACTGCTGCAGCTTCTAGTCACCCTTCCAGTGACCACTGCCAGCGCAGAGAGAATATTTTTTTAACAAGAGTTTACTAAAAAACTACTTTCGCTCTACAATGTCTGTGGAACGCATGGTTAGGCTGGCGCTTCTATACAGCCACAGAGACGTCGGCATCAACGTGTCCGAAATCATTTACCGCTTCGCTCAACTTTCCCGCCGAGAAAAGTTTGTCCTTTAGATAGCGAAGCAGCAAAAATAAATGCAAGTAAAAAGCACTGTTCCTTCAGGTCCATAAGTTCTTAATTATTAAAACGTATGACCGTTCATTAGCTTTTAAAACCGCAGAAATTTTCGCCGTTTATTCTAGCAGTTAGCATCATGATCACAATTATCACGCGAATACAAAAATTACGAGTATACCAATAACCAATTTTGACCGACCTTGCTCGTTGAAAGCCCGGCCCACGCGGCGTTCGCCAAAAATACACTCGGATATTGGGTAGTTCAACTTGCCGCATCATCTGTGGCCTTCGCTTGTCCTTTTATTTCATTTTCAGCTACCTGCTTTTATTTCTTTTTTGAAACGAAGGGACACCCTCCTTTAATTTTGGGTGCAGAATAATTGTTGGCGTTGTGCAGGCAGTTAAATTAAACATTTTCGTACTGATTTATGCATTATTCCTCTATTATTCTACCCACATGGGGCTGTCGCGACCGCTGCATGGCCCAAGTACATATCACGATTTCTGCGATCATAATTATGTTCTTGCCTAGATCATCTGTCTTTCTGTGCGCAAAGTTTACTATCTGTGACTGAGCAACATGTTTATTTGTCTTATTTGACGCATTATATACACTGACGTTTGCTTAAATAAGTAGATTTATTGGAGACTCATACGTATTCCTAAATATCTTATTGCGAGGTTTTGTGTATACTAGCAGTGAACTTTGTTTCCAGCGACTCTTTTTTTGCCCTTTAGTGAGTTGTATCTTCGCATTGGTATATTCCATTCTATCTTCGTATTTCTAATATATATTTTGCAGAACTCCCACTGTTTATTTGTACTCACTGCTGCGAGTATTGTCTCGGTGTAATTACAATACACGACGGGTAACAGCTGCTCCTGCGCAATCGATTGCAACGAGGGATAGCGTCATTGAGGTTTCTTCCTGGCCGTTGCATATGTAGAAAACTGTAAATAAGGTTATTGAATGACAAAGATTCATCAAAATGTTTGTCCTCAACTTATTCATTTCATTGCCTTTACGCTTTTCATATAAGCTGCATGCACTGCTTTGCTGGTTTCGAACTGATATTAGAGACTTCTAGTATTGCGGAAAATGCTTGCGTTAGCGTTAGCGTGTTACGCACGCTAAATCTTTGCGGAACGCTGTTCGATAGAGTTTTAGTGTAGCGTAAGACAACGATGCGCCGCTAAGCGCAAAACCATCTAGCTGCGAGTAGTCAAAGCTGCAAACTGAGCAGCTCGACAACCAAACTAGCCGTGTGGATCCACGCCAAGCCTTAAAACGAGCCTGCATGTCAAGCGCTCAGGCCGAGGGTGCCACCATGTTTGCAACGCTAGAAACTTAGCGAGCGTTTAGCGTATCCGCTATATTTGAAAAATAGCGGGCGCAGTCTGACCTCGCTATTTTATTGCGTTTAGCGTGGTGCCATTTCCGCAATACTAAAACTGTCTATTGACCCTTTTCGCGGCAATCCCGTGGGCGCTGCCATATTTGATCACGTGGTGACGCATCCATTGCTTGCCTCAACTGCCTCCGTTGCCTCCTTGTTTACAATGGAAGTGCATGACGCCGGTGCGGCTTAGAAAACATCTGTTTTCGGAGATATCATAGACGGTGACTAGATGGACGACACGAAGCTTTGATCACAGCTTCAGAGAACATGCAAAAGCGCTTTCGGAGCTGATTAAGCTATGTCCAAACGGCGTATATGGTGCCTGTTCTAAAAGCGGGGCTAAATATGAATTCCAAGCTGTCCGATTATATATTCAGTCAGGATTACTGCGTTTTGCTCTTTGTTCTTTATTGGGCAAATATTTTGAAGCAGTGGCTTGTCAGTTCCTGACTCAGTGAAGTTCCTATCTGATTATTTTCTGCCTAATCACTCGCGGATGTGCTCAGTTCCGGATCCGATAGATTTGTTCTTGCTGCGCACAAGGCTTCAAACGTAGCTGTTTTGTACATTGTAATACCTTGTAGCAAATATATATTACAGTTAGTATCTTGTTTACTTTTGTGGTCTATCACAAAACATTCACCTTTGACCATTAGTGCACTATAGGTGTAGTCCGTCATTTATTGTGTGTATACAGTGCGCATATAATCAAGTGTAAGTCCATTCACTTATTCTTGATACGTCGGCGATAGAGTGGGCGTAAGTTTTCCTGCCATTTGGACAGATGTGTATAGATAACGTGCGCGAAACTTAATATGACAGGAAGCGGTGCTACTCCCTTTGTCATTGTTTAACGAGTGGTACTCATTCTTGCCGACGTTATGGGGATGAAGCCCTTTCTTTGAAGGTTAGCGATACAAGGCTGGCGAATGAGCAAATTTCTGTATCCTCGAGGAAAGCCGTACATCACGAAGTGCCGGTAACACGTTCGGACAGTTGCAGCAGCAGTCCGCGAACTTCACCACACAGATTCATTCTATTCCTTAACATGCCAGTCACTATTTTTGCAGCCAACTTCTGCACACGTCTTCAATCCACATTATTAAATCTAGCATGATTGGAGCACAGTGTGTTAGCGAAAACTCAGTTGCATTTCCGACAACTGATCGCACAGAAGCAAGATAGAAGCGGTAATGGTTTCGTATTCGTGCGCGGTCGCTGAGGAGAGGTATGGCGCGCCGCTGTGAGCGCCATCTCGTTTCTCTAAAACAAACTTCTCCCCGAAAAAGGCCAATAGTTCTAAAGTTCATGTGATGTTTTCCTTACTTATTAATTAGACAAAAACGCGGAAGCATTGATATCAGCTATTTCTGCCACAATTTTTGGGGCATATGAATTTATTCTTTTATGACAACATACATATTTTAATGGACAGTGCATAGCGTTCAATAATTCGTTTGTAGCATCTAATATACATTGGAATTGGCAATGCAGTTATTATTCATGCATTTGATCCCTCTACAAATTTTATAAGGAGGAGGCCGCGCTGCAACCTGAGCCCCCCCCCCCCCCCGAACAAAATTTCTGGCTACGCCACTGCCCGGTATGTGTCATTTACGACTATGGTTGCCACTCACATCGACAAATTTTTTTCATTTTTTTTTCCCGTGATGACTGTACATGCCTCGAACAATAACTAACTCTAATTTTGCAAGTTTGAGATGTGCCGTACTAACTAAAAATGTAATGAAGTTTTTTTTAAGTATTTTGCCATGTAATGTGTATCAAAGCGTTTAGTGCGTGCTTATACTGTGCTGGTCTTACCAGGTTTTGTCAGTCTTCATTTAAAATGCATGTAAACATTGTAGTACAATGCAATTACATCCAGTAAACTTGATAGCAAGTTGGAAAGCTTGGAACATGAGAGAGATGAATGTATGAGAAATGTGCACAAATCGGCTAAAACATAGAGGTTGTGCTTGTACCACCCAAGATGTCAAACATATGCTCTAAACCAAGTGTAGAGGTCATTATGTTGGATGACTTCCTGGTAGGTCAACTGGTGTCTGCTCCCCACTTTGATTTCTTCAGGACCACGGAGTAAGATAAACAGGAGCGCCATCTCCGCCGCCGCGCAACGCATTCGCTCGGGACAAACCGTGCAATACAAATTATACATCGCGTAGCGCCATCTGTAGAGGCGCGTGGAAAACACTCAACAGCTTGCTTCCATGTGCGCATGCGCCGAGTGGCGGAGACCGGCGGCGACGGCGGCGCAGAACGGGCAGCCCGGCACCCACAGAGCGTGTCGTCTGCTACAAACGTGGACCCTCGGCCGTCTCAATTTGACAGCAATCAAACACAAAAAATATATGCGCACAAATAATAAAAGCGCAAATAAACACGCGGTAGCGCTTTTATGCACACATACGAAACATTTTTAGATGTCTTTAGAGGAAACTGACGATAAATTACGCTGTACAAAAAGACAGAACAGAAGTACTTGTTTTTCACTCCTCTACGTCTGCGCGAAAGCGAAGGTGCGAAGTTTCCGTCTTCCTCGCTTTGTTTACCATGTCTGCAGTATGTTTATTCATGCCTGACGGAACAAGGTACCTTGATACTTGTGTGTAAAGAGACTGAGCAACAGGACAGTGTTTTGTTCCCGGCTGTAAATCTGGTTACGGCAAAGGATGCGAAAAGTTTTCGCTCTTCGCTTCGCCATCTGATCTTCAACTACTGCACCAGTGGCGTCAAAAAATTTATGAAAGTAAGCGAGCGCTTAAAGCAATGGACAAAATATGTGCGCGACACTTCGAGAAGCAGCTTATTTTTGATAGTTACTTCAGCAAAGACAAAGGCGATGTCCTACTAGATGTAAAGAAAGTGCCTAGACTTCGAAGCGGAGCCGTTCCTTCAATTTGTTTAGGGAAGCCTGGCGTAGCTAAATGATGCTGAATGCCAGGAGCAACCAGAAGACGCCAATGCGGAAGGACGAGAGGAGCCCAATTTGAATTTGTCTACAACTACACACAGTGCAGGTGCCTTTCCTTGTCCAGAGACATGCCGTAATTTAGAGAGAGAGAGAGAGAAAGGGAAAGAAAGACAAGGAGGTTAGCCAGTGTAAATACCGGCTGGCTACCCTGTAAATTCTCAGCCTTGCCTTCAAGATGATTCCCCCAGTTATGCAGACACATAATCAGAGCTTCTCTTGTGAAATAATAAGCAGGAAACACTGGCAGGAATTCCTAATTATTATGTTTAATGAGAATGTGGCGATTCTGCTCGCAGGAGAACCGGGCGACACGAAAAGCACCGCGAGAAACAAAGAAGCAAGCGAAGCATCCTAGCACTTGATGCGTGCTCAGATAAAAAAGAGTGATAAACGTCAGCTTTTCCATAAAAACTTCTTTTCATTGTCTGTCATTGCTTGAGACCACCCGAACTGCCGTTATATCGCCTTACCATTTACTATAGCTTTTCTTTCCGTCTTAGTTTCCGTAATTTGTTTATTTTCTGTTCCTGTGCCTTGTAAAGTTCCATGTAGGCCACCTGACAAATGCCCTGCATTTGGCCTGTATAAAATAAATTAAATAAAATGATACATGACTTGTTTCTCCTGCTAACGTCACTACGTGAACCGCAAGAGCTATGCGCGGCACAGGCGTCAGGGCGTGCGCGGAGCAGCTGATAAGCAGGTGCCGCGAGTGACTCCCCACGCCTTTGCTCCTCTCCGCTGCAGAGTTTTTCTTCATTCGTAGCGCCGTCAGGCGAACACGCTGTGAAGCAGGAGCCAGCGTTGCAGAATGTGTCCCTTCCAGACGAGCGGAGTCCGCGCTCCTGTCTTATCTTACTCCGTGTTCAGGACCCTGTAGACAACAGCATTCAGCATGTTGGGATGTAATTAACAAAATGTGGCATAGGTTTTGAGTGGTTCTGTGCTTTATGCATGAAGTCATTTTCCTCCGTATCAATGCAGCATTGTATTAGCGTAGAAACTGCTACGGCTAATTTTTGTTACAGGGAGCCGGAACCACTAGCCAGGAAAATGGAAGATTCTGGAGAGCCTGCCCGGTCAGTCTACCTTTCACCTGCAGCTTATTGCACAAATGTAACCATTTGCATTGTTTGCACTTGCACCCTGCCACTTGTTTCCTAGTCTGTCCTTATTCCACAATATCTATTATCATATCCCACAGCTCTGCCTTTAATGGCCCTGCACTCTTACATTTTTTCATGCATCAGTCACAGTAATAATCAATCGATCATTAAATCCGTATTATGTTTCAAGTACATAGTACTTGAAACATAATACAAATAAGTTACAAGAACAGAAATAATTGAAGCAGCAATACAGCAAGCAAGTTGCAGAGAAAAAAAATGCTAGTAACATGAAAATACTACATCAATACATAAAAAACTAATTATTCAGAATTACAGTATACCAATAAAACCAAGGCATTAAGCTATGAATTATTTTATAAGTTTTCTTTTAGACATTTCTTGAATAAAGTTAATGAAAAAATAGTTTTTAAAGTATGTGGTAAGTTATTCCAGACTTGGATCGTAGCAAATGCTCAGGTAGATTTTTTGGAAGCCATAGGCAGTAAAAAAAAGTTCTAGTACCATTCATGTTTATCAAAAAATTAGGGTTAGTCAATGGAATCAAAATTTGTTTTATCATTTGCTTATTCAATAAAACAATAAGATTATAATGAAATAAGCAAACTATATTCATGACACTGTTGCACTGAACCAGAGCGTTAGTTTTATAATCGCAAGGACAGTGAAAAATGATGTGAAACAATTGACTTTTTATGTTTTAGAGATAAACATTACACTGATGTGTATGTCCCCATGACACAATGCTATAGTTGAAGTGGCTGTGAATGAAAGCAAAGTACAATGAAACAAGGCTATGACAAGAAAAGAAACAGATGTGCCTCAATTAATGTATAAATTTTGAATGCAGTCATTTTCCTTGGCATGTGTCACACGAAAGCTTGCCTGCACTCATTTTTTCTATGTACTTCACCGGAATGGAATTGTTATTCCCTGTTCAATCAACTCCATCCAAGACACTGTTCGTTGCTGGCTAATATGCTGGTGCTTCTTCCTCTTCTTCACTTCAGTAGAAACAAAAATGTACTCTTAGTGGTTATATATTATATTAGTGCTTATATATTATCGTTCAGGCCTTGCTATTAACAGTGGTGGTCCAGCCAGTTTAAGAATTGAAGCAATTTTTGGAGCAGGAAAAAAGCTGTTTTGTAGCAATTTAGGAGCAGCCACATTAGCATTTTGTAGCAGTTCTTTGTGTTTTGGATCAGTTGGAGCAGAAGAAAAGCAAGTGCATGACATTTGGTGCAGCTTATTACTACTACACAATTGTTAAGTACTTCTTTAGAGCAAATGTTAGCTCGTCTGCCTAGAGCAGAAAACGTTGCAAACAGACTTTATTTGCCTATGTAAATAGCACTTGTAGACTACTGAGAATAGTTTAAGCAATCAGACATAATACAGAAGTGACTAGAAATGCAGAAAAACAATTTTGTACAACAACAATGCCTAGTCGCGGGCCCGAGGAGCCAACGCTCGATGTGCTTAGTCGCGCAGTCCCAATGCCGATGCGCGAAGTGCCTAGCCGCGGGCTCGAGGAGCCGACGCTCGAGGTGCTTAGTCGCGCAGTCCCAATGCCGATGCGCGAAGTGCCTAGACGCGGGCTCGAGGAGCCGACGCTCGATGTGCTTAGTCGCGCAGTCCCAAGTGCCGATGTGCGAAATGCCTAGCCGCGGGCCCGAGGAGCCGACTCTCATTCAGTCGCGCAGTCCAAAGTGCCAATGCGCGAAATGCCTAGCGCCGCGGGCCCGAGGGGCCGACGCTCGATGTGCTTAGGCGCGGAATGCCTAGCCGCGGGCTCGAGGAGTCGACGCTCAATGTGCTTAGTCGCGCAGTCTCAATGCCGATGCGCGAAATGCCTAGCCGCGGGCCCGAGGAGTCGACGCTCGATGTACTTAGTCGCGCAGTCCCAATTAAGTGCCGATGCGCGAAATGCCTAGCCGCGGGCCCGAGGAGTCGACGGTCGATGTGCTAAGTCGCACAGTCCCAAGTGCCGATGCGCGAAATGCCTAAAGTCGCGGGCCCGAGGAGCCGACGCTCGATGTGCTTGGTCGCGCAGTCCCAAGTGCCGATGCGCGAAATGCCTAGTCGTGGGCCCGAGGAGCCGACGCTCGATTTGCTTAGTCGCGCAGTCCCAAGTGCCAATGGGCGAAATGCCTAGCCGCGGGCCCGAGGAGCCGACGCTCGATGTGCTAAGTCGCGCAGTCCCAATTGCCGATGCGCGGAATGCCTAGCCGCGGGCTCGAGGAGTCGACGCTCAATGTGCTTAGCCGCGCAGTCCCAATTAAGTGCCGATGCACGAAATGCCTAGTCGCGGGCCCGATGAGTCGACGCTCGATGTGCTTAGTCGCGCAGTCCCAAGTGCCGATGTGCGAAGTGCCTAGCCGCGGGCTCGAGTAGCCGACGCTCGATGTGCTTAGTCGCGCAGTCTCAATGCCGATGCGCGAAATGCCTAGCCGCGGGCCCGAGGAGTCGACGGTCGATGTGCTAAGTCGCGCAGTCCCAAGTGCCGATGCGCGAAATGCCTAAAGTCGCGGGCCCGAGGAGCCGACGCTCGATGTGCTTGGTCGCGCAGTCCCAAGTGCCGATGCGCGAAATGCCTAGTCGTGGGCCCGAGGAGCCGACGCTCGATTTGCTTAGTCGCGCAGTCCCAAGTGCCAATGGGCGAAATGCCTAGCCGCGGGCCCGAGGAGCCGACGCTCGATGTGCTAAGTCGCGCAGTCCCAAGTGCTGATGCGCGGAATGCCTAGCCGCGGGCACGAGGAGCCGACGCTCGATGTGCTAAGTCGATCGCGCAGTCCCAAGTGCCGATGCGCGAAATGCCTAGTCGTGGGCCTGAGGAGCCGACGCTCGATGTGCTAAGTCGATCGCGCAGTCCCAAGTGCCGATGCGCGAAATGCCTAGTCGCGGGCCCGAGGAGCCGACGCTCGATGTGCTTAGTCGATCGCGCAGTCCCAAGTGCCGATGCGCGAAATGCCTAGTCGCTGCCTCGAGGAGCCGACGCTCGATTTGCTTAGCGCGCAGTCCCAAGTGCCGACGCGCGAAATGCCTAGTCGCGGGCCCGAGGAGCCGACGCTCGATGTGCTAAGTCGCGCAGTCCCAAGTGCCGATGCGCGAAATGCCTAGTCGCGGGCCCGAGGAGCCGACTCTCGATGTGCTTAGTCGCGCAGTCCCAAGTGCCGATGCGCGAAATGCCTAGTCGTGGGCCTGAGGAGCCGACGCTCGATGTGCTAAGTCGATCGCGCAGTCCCAAGTGCCGATGCGCGAAATGCCTAGTCGCTGCCTCGAGGAGCCGACGCTCGATTTGCTTAGTCGCGCAGTTCCATGTGCCAATGCGCGGAATGCCTAGCCGCGGGCCCGAGGAGTCGACGCTCGATGTGCTAGTCGCGCAGTCCCAAGTGCCGATGCGCGAAATGCCTAGCCGCGGGCTCGAGGAGCCGACGCTCGATTTGCTTAGTCGCGCAGTTCCATGTGCCAATGCGCGGAATGCCTAGCCGCGGGCCCGAGGAGTCGACGCTCGATGTGCCTAGTCGCGCAGTCCCAAGAGCCGATGCGCGAAATGCCTAGCCGCGGGCTCGAGGAGCCGACGATCGATGTGCTTAGTCGCGCAGTCCCAAGTGCCGATGCGCGAAATGCCTAGCCGCGGGCTCGAGGAGCCGACGCTCATTCAGTCGCGCAGTCCAAAGTGCCAATGCGCGAAATGCCTAGCCTCGGGCCCGAGGAGCCGACGCTCGATGTGCTTGGTCGCGCAGTCCCAAGTGCCGATGCGCGAAATGCCTAGTCGTGGGCCCGAGGAGCCGACGCTCGATTTGCTTAGTCGCGCAGTCCCAAGTGCCAATGGGCGAAATGCCTAGCCGCGGGCCCGAGGAGCCGACGCTCGATGTGCTAAGTCGCGCAGTCCCAAGTGCTGATGCGCGGAATGCCTAGCCGCGGGCACGAGGAGCCGACGCTCGATGTGCTAAGTCGATCGCGCAGTCCCAAGTGCCGATGCGCGAAATGCCTAGTCGTGGGCCTGAGGAGCCGACGCTCGATGTGCTAAGTCGATCGCGCAGTCCCAAGTGCCGATGCGCGAAATGCCTAGTCGCGGGCCCGAGGAGCCGACGCTCGATGTGCTTAGTCGATCGCGCAGTCCCAAGTGCCGATGCGCGAAATGCCTAGTCGCTGCCTCGAGGAGCCGACGCTCGATTTGCTTAGCGCGCAGTCCCAAGTGCCGACGCGCGAAATGCCTAGTCGCGGGCCCGAGGAGCCGACGCTCGATGTGCTAAGTCGCGCAGTCCCAAGTGCCGATGCGCGAAATGCCTAGTCGCGGGCCCGAGGAGCCGACTCTCGATGTGCTTAGTCGCGCAGTCCCAAGTGCCGATGCGCGAAATGCCTAGTCGTGGGCCTGAGGAGCCGACGCTCGATGTGCTAAGTCGATCGCGCAGTCCCAAGTGCCGATGCGCGAAATGCCTAGTCGCTGCCTCGAGGAGCCGACGCTCGATTTGCTTAGTCGCGCAGTTCCATGTGCCAATGCGCGGAATGCCTAGCCGCGGGCCCGAGGAGTCGACGCTCGATGTGCTAGTCGCGCAGTCCCAAGTGCCGATGCGCGAAATGCCTAGCCGCGGGCTCGAGGAGCCGACGCTCGATTTGCTTAGTCGCGCAGTTCCATGTGCCAATGCGCGGAATGCCTAGCCGCGGGCCCGAGGAGTCGACGCTCGATGTGCCTAGTCGCGCAGTCCCAAGAGCCGATGCGCGAAATGCCTAGCCGCGGGCTCGAGGAGCCGACGATCGATGTGCTTAGTCGCGCAGTCCCAAGTGCCGATGCGCGAAATGCCTAGCCGCGGGCTCGAGGAGCCGACGCTCATTCAGTCGCGCAGTCCAAAGTGCCAATGCGCGAAATGCCTAGCCTCGGGCCCGAGGGGCCGACGCTCGATGTGCTAAGTCGCGCAGTCCCAAGTGCCGATGCGCGGAATGCCTAGCCGCGGGCCCGAGGAGTCGACGCTCGATGTGCTTAGTCGCGCAGTCCCAAGTGCCGACGCGCGAAATGCCTAGCCGAGGAGCCAACGCTCGATGTGCTTAGTCGCGAATTCCGAAACATCGAGTGCTGAAAGGCTTAACTGCATGTCCGATCGAGGATTCCGTGGGCGAAGCTTGGTCGCGAAGTCCGCGTCGCCGATGCTCTGAATGCTTAGCCGCGGGTCTGTCCACAAACGAAATGATCGGCCATGCTACTGCATGTCCGCGTAGCGCCCAAGGCAAAGGCACACTTGGCGCGATGTCCGCGTAGCGCCCCAGGCAAAGGCGCGCTTTGGCGCACTTGGCGCAAGTTGCACTTCGGTGGGCGCAGCAAGGCGCAGAAAAGTAGAATTGTAGCAAAATGGCGCAGTTGGACCACCACGGTATTAAGGAGGATGGTCTAACACTGCAATGCTATAGCTTGGTCCTGAAAGCTTTCCCAGTCAAAAAAAGCAATTGACTCCAATTGGAAATTGGTACCAACTGGAAAATTTCCAAGCGTAAATTAGTACATAACAGGACCAATTGAACCAACTGGAACATGACCAATTGGTTTTTGTTGGCGTGACCAATAGGACAGAAACATGTTTGCTATAGCCTTCGTACTGCATGCATATATAGCTATAGCTCATTCCAGTTTCCTTGAATGGGTTCAAAAACTGAAAGTATCATTTCCCAGTTGATTACGTTCTAGCTAGTTTATTCCTATTGGTAGTCCAATTAGACTCAGTTGGGAATGTAAGGTGGGCCTAGCTGGTTCAAACTGGCAAGTCCAATTGGACTCAATTGGTTGCATCCCTGACTCAATCGTAACCAATTGGAGGTAAGGATTTCCCAATGGGCCCAGTTGATTCCAATTACAAGTTCAATGGGACTTAATCGGTTTCACTTTGACTCAATCGTAACCAGTTGGAACTAGGGATTTTCCAATCGGCTCAAATTGGGTCCAGTTCATTTCAGTTGGCAACTCCAATTGGTTTGTCCTCTGATCCACTCACAACCTTTTGGAAGTAAGCATTTTCCAATTGGTTCCTATTGGTCCCAGTTGATTCCTATTGGAAAAGCTAATTGGAGTCAATTGTTTCTTTTTTTCTTTTTACTGGGTTGTGCACTGCACAGGACTCTTTATGCTTCACCACGAAGGTATTGGCATCTCAGTGAAAAGGGAACCTCCACTTTAACAAAAAAACTCTCATCCACAGCTGTGTAGTAACAGGACCTTCCCGCTCACTAAGCAGTGCTGTCATCAACAGTTCAGCTAAATAATAGTTTCATACAGATAGCAGAGAGCCTGCAAATTCACTCTAAGGAGAGTCTGACCTTACTTGCAACTTTTGACGTGTCACATTTTGTGTGGCTCATTGTGGCTATTGGTTATGTTTGCTTATATTTCATAACTAATCAGGGACTCTGGCAAGAGCAGTAATTTCCCAGCTAACATCTCTCGTCGTATCTGCATATAACTAATAGCGGTGTCACACGATCACTTTTGATCGCAATCGGACCTGATCCGGATTGAGCTTAATCCAGATCGAGTGCTGCAGCATGGTCAATTTCAATTGCGACGTTGCACAGTTTGGATGCAGACTTTCGCAATCTGTGCATTGCAATCAGGCTCCTTGATTGCGATCGTAGGCTGACATCTGTGGGCTCTAGTGCAGTGTGCTAGAAAACGCCAAAAACAAAGAAGACAGCAGAGTTTGCTGTTGGGCTAGTTGGCACACGATTTCGAAATTTAGAAACAGTGCCATGTGTATTTGGGTGTCTTACTTTCTTGTCCAGACTTTCTTGCTGTTTTTAAATTTTGAAATAGACAGCTCAGTAAAAGCACCTAAACAAGCTACTCAATAGTATGGTAATTATTTAGTATTCTAATTAAAATATCCAAATTTACTAATATTTTTCAAATTTGTACTTTTAGCCACGACACCATGGAGAGTTACAGACAATCAGCAGGCAAAAACTGTTACTTACCTAAACGCTATCCAGATTGTTGGAACGTGTGGCAGCGATCATTGTAAATCACGGCCAAGAAATTCAATCCGGATCGCTCCCAGTCGCGATCAAAAGTGACCATGTGACACCAGTATTTAACCCCCGTCATGTGTGATGTGCACCTATTTTATGCAAGGAAGCTAAAATGAGATGAGAAAGCACACTTTAGGGGATGCGGGGCAACAGAGCATTTCGGAGTTGTTTAGAAAGGGTGGGAACTTAATTGGCCAGAATGCATTCCGGGTCCTGAAATACAAGTCTCGTGTGTGTGAGACTGTTCACTTGAGACCAAGCTGTGCAGAGCATGCAAACATGCAGAAATTTGTGAAATGCTGATTGCAAGAGCAAACTCGTGATGTTCTGAGCCCTCCAATTTTCTTCGCACTAAGAAGACAAAAAAAAAAAAATGGCGGTGCATCCATCCTTTAGGATCCTTTAGGATGCTTTGTGTGTCGTCTTGACCTTCTTTTTGTGGTTGTTCCCTCTGGGCTATACAACCCAAAGATGATATACCAACAAGCCCAAATTTCCACCATCCTTTAGAGATTATTTGTGACATTAATGCGATTAGCAATCTATCTTATGAGTATTTGTTGATATGTTTTATATGATGATTATTCTGAAAAGCGGCATATACCAGTGGCACATATATCCAGTGATCCAAGTTGGCATCAACGAAGTTTATTGAAGAGCAACAAACCCAGTGGCACAGTGACCCAAGTTAGCGGCAAAGAGGTTCATTGAAGCGCACCACGTATGTACACAGCGACCCAAGTTGGTTGCAAAGAGGTTAGGCATGGATGTACACATATACACGCACGCTTGCGCACACGCACGTGTACCATGCCAACTGGGTGAAGTTCCCAAAGAATGCTAACCACATTAAAAAAATCAATGTGTTGATCATTTGTAAGCTTACTGGAACTGCTGTGCTTCCGAATGGTAGGGGGCCATGATTGCAAAAGATATTGACCAAAATGTCTGAACGGGTGTTCATTTGCCTGTAGGCCAGCTGCTCAGGAGGAGCCAGCACGAGCTTCCGAGAAAGCTGCTGCAGAATCTGCAACTGAGAAGCCTCCTGCTGATAAGAAACCAGCTGGTGGGTACAATAATGACCTAAGTCTGCAGAATCAGAATGGTAGAGATTTGTGAACTACTCCCACAAGGCATAACAGTTTAGTCACCAGACTGCAATACTGCTGGTCAATCGATAATGTGACGATGATGGCATGAAGACAATGGGATGACGATACCATTAATTAGGCCTGCTTCATGCAACAGTCTGCACTTCACATTTACATTGAAGTGATGAAGTGATGGTGTTTGGTAAGCAGTAAACCTTGTTAGCTAAAGGGCAGTGTACTTTTCACCTTCTTGCTTGCCTCATCTGCTACAATCAAAGTATCCTTGTGAGTTTTTAATTTTGTGAAGCACAATCTGGTTTCAGGAAATATTTTAATCAAAGTTCAGTTCAAAGCTTATCAGAATATTTCACAGGTGTCACTGAATGTTATACTCTAGCATTATTTAGCTGTTACCATTCTGAACTTTAGCAAAGGGGGGGTACAGTAAAGTGCATCCACAATTAATGTTTACACTGGTGGATAATTGGCTTCTTACAGTTACAGTTGTGTAACATGCAGATTGTTTTAGCCGTTTCACAAAGTAAGTTTTAGTTGAGTGCTGCTTATTGCAAAGGAACAGCTGTTCATACACTAGGATTAGCTGGTGTATACTCATGTTTTGTAAAGTGGGCAGTTCTTTTTTTTGCGCGCTATATTATATTTGTGTATGAAGTCACTGTTTTCCAATGAGACTGAAATCTTTAATTATGCGGTCATTAATGTTATGGAAAAGGTCACATTGATTTCCACACTTTGGTGAGCAGCTTCACGAATACAATTTTATTGTTGTTCAACTGATTGTGCTAATGCATGACTGCATGGACAGCTTCTCCTGTTTCTGCAGGCGATGGCAAAGTCAAAACATCGGAGAGTGGGTCAGTGGCCTCAGCAGATAAAGCTGGTGATGTCAAGCTGAAGAAAGAAGCTACAGCAGCCAAGATGGATGGAGCAACTGCCAACATTGTAAAGGGTTCTTCAGGGAAAAGTGCAACAGTTGCCACCGCAGAAAAAGAGAAGCCAGAGCCTGTTGGCGAGAAGAGCAAATTGTCTGAGGTCACCAGTAAGGGTGCCAGCAAGGCACCAGATAAGCACAAGGGCACAATGGCTGAACAGCCCCCTTCCCCTGGTGGCAACAAGGAGCCAGGCATGCCAGCCGGCGGAGTGTCACTTCGCTTAAGTTCTAAAGATGAGTCACAGTCGGCAACAACGGCTGCTGTTTTGAAGTCAAGCAAACCACCGTCGCAGGCTCCCACGAAATATGCCAGTGACACTATCGTCAAGAGCAAGACAGGATCACAAGACTTGAATGACGGGACCTACCAAAGCCATCTCAGCTCCCACCGAAGCTCAAAGAATGAGAGAGGCGCTGGAGCAAGTTCATGGAATGATGTTAGCTTGTTCTCAAAACAAGATGATGACAGTGGATCAGCAAGAAAGTGTGACGATGACCGTGGAGGCTCGTCGTCTCTTCTCGCAGGTAGCAAGAGCAGCATCCCAATCATCCAACCCGTGGTTCAACCCTTGTTCAGTTTGTACAGCTCTCCTTACAGCTCAACCTGTGGGTTGGCCAATAATGTTTCAGGCTCTGGCCAGCCACCTGCGGGTCCTTATGCATTTGGTCCGAGCTACCCCAGCTACCACGCAGGACCATTTTACCCAGGCTGTCTGCAACGGCCTTCTCTGGGCTACAACAGGCCACGGATGCTCCTCTACAGTGGACCCACACAGAGGCAAAAATCGCTGGCGTTGAAAAATGTGTCATCTCTTGAAGAATCCGAAGGTGACATGTTCATGGATGACTCTAAGCCAGCAAGAAAAACAAAGGGCTTATCTCAAAGCAGTTCCGACAAGGTGCGAGACGATGATGTAGCTGATGGCAAGTATGCGCCGCGAAAAGATGGTATGGATTACAAAATGGTTAAGGCTGGTGCTAACAAGGAAGAAGGGAAGAAGACAAGTGACGAGGAAAGGATGGAGGATAAGAAGAAGTGAGCAGGGGAGGAGAAGGCAGACAAGAAAACCACTCATTGAGATGAAAGTAGCCGATCAACAACAGCTGGAACCAGTGGCAATATTTATAGCTAGTACACCTGTGTGCACGAGGTTGAAAAACAGTGCCTGAAAACAGCACTATATTTTGGCTTTGGTACAAATTGTTGTGGACTGAATGAATATCAAGCTTTTGAATTTCACTGCATAGTGCCCCTCTGTGCAAAACTTGAAAAACCTGCTTAGGTGTGTGGTGCTTCACTGTCTGCTTTCAGTCTCTCTCAAGCTGCAACGCGCTCAGTAGTAGATGCTTGAGTGGCCCAAGCAAATTTACGTGCTGGAAATTGCAAACACCCTTCAAATATGCTGCTGTAACAATCATGGAAAATGAACATGGTGATGTTCAAAAAGTAACTTTGTTTTTGTTTTCTTTTTTTAATGTAAATTGGTATATTTCTTTAGACTAGATAGTTTATGCTTTTGAGAGAGTGGCCGAATAAATGAAAATTTGATAAAAGCTGCATAATATTACAGGGTGTCCAATCTTGGCTTAACTGGGGCACTTCGACAATTCTGCCTTGAGGTTATTTTCTAGGTAATGTGTACTTGCGATGTTAGTATGAAGCATTTGCTTGCACATTTTTGTGCTCCAATGTGTGGATTTTTGATATGTTTTTCCTCTTACAACGCTTTTAGTGCAGATGTGAGGTCTTTTACAGGCAGCATCCCAGATAGCCACAAATAACATCCAATAGATGTACCGGATTGATCCAAACATCCAGCGAAAAATGGGATGACATCCTTTACATGCACATACATCTAAGGGACGTACAATGGCACCAAAGTTTTTGGATGTCCATTGAACATCCATTTAGTTCATTCATCCGACGTACAGCTAACAAAATTTTCGATGTCCTTACAACGTCTCTAAAAACAGTACTTCAGACGTACATTGCACAAAGTTTTAGATGTCCATGGAACGTTCATAAAGTTTGTACTTTAGATGTGCATAGTATGCCACGCATAAAATTTAAACATATGTGTAATCTGCGACCATGCAGTTAAAGCCGTCTCTTCAATCATGCTTTTGTCGTGGACAAGACTGGTATCAGTATTGAACGCTGAATCATCACTGCGCTGAACAGCAATCAACGCTGAACGGCACTGCGACAGCACCTACTGTCAAGACGGACACGTGTGCACCCGGCTACCATTGCATCGGCACGACTGCGTGACGATTGCGTGCATCTAGACAACTGCGCTGTGTGCGGTGGCTGCCGGCGAAGACGAACCTTCTTAAGCAGCTGGCTCTGGACGGCGTTCTTCATTTCAGCAGCAGTGGTTGTGGCCTAAAGTACGGTCCTAACCATTGCCTGAATTCTTGCACAGGTTAGTGCTTTAGTAATTTTTTCATAGTCCTTCACAAATACCCTCTGTGCCACCACCACTGCTGCCTTTTCGCTCTGTGTTTTACTGCTTGTGTTTATTGCTCTGTGTGCTAAACCGCGATGCCGACTAACGCTGAGCTGGCAAAGTAAATTGAAATACTCCGTTCTGAAGTCGCAGAGATGCGCCAAAGCGTGATGGCTTTTAACGACTTGTGCGAATCTGTTAAATCAAGGAATGAGACAGTCTTGTGCAAGAAAACAAATCCCGGAGGGATGAGAACAAGTCCCTCGTGGATAGTAACAAAAACCTTACGCAAAGAGTTGGTGACCTGCAGCAGTACTCATGGCAAAACAATGTGGAAATTAAGGGCATCCCAAAAAACAGACCGAGAAAACTGCCTGTCAATTGTACAGGTCTTCGGCGAAAAGATCGGCTGTCCTGTGGCTGCTGCTGCTGATATAGATATTGTTCACCGCGTACCCGCTAAACAGGGAACCAACATCATTGCACCATTCTGCTCTAGGACAAAAAAGGCTGACTTTGTATCCAAAGCGCGAAAGGCCCGACTCACTACGACCGCTATTGGGCTCTCGCATAAGCCACCGACATCTATTTTTGTCAGCGACCATCTAACACCGGAAAATAAGCGACTTTTTGCGCAGGCGCTAGAACTTGTGAAATCTAAAGGTTGGAAATTTCTGTGGACCGACAACTGCGCTATCAAGGCCAGAAAGTCAGAAGACAGCCGTGTGCACCGAATCTCCTGTGTGACTGATCTATCTTCACGTAATCACATGTCGTTTTCTTAGCATGCTCTGATCTTTACAATTCATTATGGCTGAGTCTGTTTTTTCACCTGATCAAACTACAGTGGAATCTCGATGATACGATCACGGCTAATACGAATTTCCGGACGATACGAATTTTTCTGAGGTCCCGGCCGAGCCCCATTACTTTGCAACGTGCTAAAGAACGCTTGTTACGAATAGATTTTCGACCCGCGTCGGCTGATACGAATAAACGCCGCCCCACCGACGACCGCGAAAGAGAACAGCGCGCAGTCACGCGGGTTTTCACACCGCGCCTGGGCGCGAAGAGTTTGAAGCGGTGGCGCTTTTGTTGCTTTTCTTTTTGTCTCTTCGCTCGCTGCGGCGGCTGCGCTTCTCCACGCGAGGCCGCCGCAGCAAGTGCAGGTTCGTGCGGTCTATCACTTCAACAGAAACTGAGGGGCGTAAGCGCATACAAAGGTCAGAGCCGTGTGGAGATCGCTTTTAAGATACGGTGCGCGTGACACCACCGACAGCCGGCACAGGCGCAAAGTACAAGAAGGCATTAGAGCCCCCCCCCCCCCCCCCCGCTCCCTCCCTCCCGCGCTACCTTCCCTGCTCCTTTCGCGTGGGGAGATTGCTGCGCCAGTTACCCTTGCACTCGGTTGCAAGCATTTGGCGCCGCAGCACAGCGTCGACCCCCTTCCTCCCTCCCGCTGTGCTCTCCGCTGTGCGTTCGCTGTCCGTGAAGGCACGCGTGCCCGGCGCGCGGTGACGACGGTGACGACTTTATCGCCCTTGAACTCGTGCTCCACGTCTCATGCTCCTCCTCCGCATCGCCCTCGTTGATCTCCTCTCCCATCGGTGGGCGCACCTCGTGCTCGCTACCACCCTTCTTGGCGAGATTTTCCCGCGGAAGCCGTAATTTTGTCTCACGCGGCTGCACTGTAAGCGGTATGCGTATACATGGAGTTCTATGGGAGGGTAAACGGGAGTCGGAAAAGGCCGCGTTGTAGACAGTTCTGCACTATAAACGGTTACGTTATAAGTGGTCTATACTGTAAATGCTTTTTACGTACGTGTGCCCGAGTGAGTTCACCTCTCGACTCTTTAATTTAGCTAGTTTTATTTGTGTTTCGATGCTACAAATTTAGGCTAATACAATTTTTTTTCGTGACCCCGTGAGATTCGTATCATCGAGATTCCACTGTAATTCTTTGCTGAAACAAAAGCAGCCCACGCTATCTTTAGTACATCTTAACACCCGCAGTATTCGTAAGCACCACAATGACCTTGTCACGTTTCTTTCCATTCTGGACCACGCTTTCTCTTTCATTTGCCTGTCGGAGAGGTGGTTGTCATCACATGACGCAAATCTGTACGGTCTTCCCGGTTATACTTCTGAATACTGCCATCGCGAAGGACATCGCAGTGGCGGTTATTATTAGTAAATAATAACCGTATATTATTATAATAACCGTAAATTAGTATATTAGTAAATTGAAGAGTGTCATATAAACGCTGTCTTGACCTCACTTTGTGCACCTCTCTCTGTGAATCTGTGTTGGAAGTAGATCAAAGTAACTTTCAGTCAAGCAGTAACTTGTTGCCGATCAATCGTAATATTATAATTGCGTCCATCTATCGCTCACCTTCGTCTTCTTATATTGAGTTCTGCAGAGAATTCGAGCAGTTACTGAAGAAGTTAATTGACGAGAACAAGGATATTATAATTTGCGGTGACATTAACATCAATATAATTGACCCTAACAGTCAGTCATGCTCTGAGTACGTTAGCACTTTTCTTAGCTGTGGATTTTTTTCGCTAATTCATACTCCAACTCGGTGTGAACAAGGTGGTTCTAGCACTTTAATAGATTATATCCTTTCCAGCTTACCTACTGATAATACCACGGCCGGTGTAGTGAACTATGATATAACAGATCATTATCCCATATTTTTTAGCGCAGGCTCCGTAACATCTACTCTATCTAGAAAAAACATCAGGTCATTCTTTGATTCAAATAAATTCATTCACATCATTCGTGCGACTGACTGGACTGACGTGTTTCAGGAGCAATGCGCAGAAAAATCTTTTGCATCTTTTTCAGCGAAGATATCGGAGTGCACTAACTTATGCATGAGTAACTTCACCATGACGCACTGGTTCAGTACACCAAGAAAGCCTTGGATTAGTAACAGTTTAATGCGGTCCATAGTAAAAAAAGAGAACCTTCGCAAGAAGCTCAAAGCTCAGCCATTTAATAACACATTGCGTTCACGATTCAAAGCATATTCAAATGTTCTTGCAGCCACCCTAAAATGTGGTAAGCGTAATTACTACGAAAACAAGATTAGACAAAATGGAAACGACAGCAGAGGGAACAGGCAAGTTATTAAAGAATTTTTAAATACTAATACCACTGATGATGGCATATCATGTGTCAGCTACAGTTCAGTTAATTTAACCGACCCTAAGGACGTCGCTAACGCTTTCAGTAACCATTTTAGCACTATAGATGATCTACAGCATGAACCACCCTTGCATAGTTTACCATGCAGTCCTTATTCATTTTACTTACACCCTACAACTTCACAACAAGTTTGTAGTATCATAACATCACTCAAAACAACTGGTCCTGGCCTTGATCTCATCCGACCGTCGAACATTAAGCTTGTGCAGAAAGAAATTTCACCGGTACTTGCCGACGTAATAAATAACTTATTTAAAGATGATGTCTTTCCCAAAAGCCTCAAAATGGGTAAGGTAATCCCAATTTTTGAAAAAGGTAATCGTGAGTGTTTGAATAATTATCGTCCTATTTGCATTTTGTCTTTCTTTAGCAAGGTAATTGAAAAACTTATTCACAAGCGTTTAACTAATTACTTATCCAAATTTAAGCTATTATCTTCTAATGAATTTGGTTTTAGAGAGCATTTGTCAACAGAACTTGCACTTGTTATGTTTACTGACAAAGTTAAATTAGCTATAGACGAAGGCCTATTAGTCTGTGCTCTCTTTATTGATTTCACTAAAGCGTTCGATACAATTAACCACTCCATGCTCCTACACAAACTAGAATCTTGTGGCATTTCTGGCCGGCCTTTGCAGTTAATTCGTGACTACCTAACAGACCGACCACAAGTATTCCAAGTGAATAGTTCCTTCTCCTCACCTAAAATTAATAGAGGCGTCCCTCAGGGATCAATACTTGGGCCACTGTTATTTTTATTGTTCATTAATGATTTGCCACAAATATTAACGCATGCCCACTGCCTTCTCTCTGCTGATGACACAACAATTTTCGTATCCGACAAAAATTCCGTCACACTACTAAACAATGATTTTGCTAACGTTCATGCATGGTGCCTGAAAAACATGTTATACATCAATCCATCGAAGACAACATTCATGGTATTTCATTCCCCTCAAACATTATTTATGGATTCCTTAGTTGTGTCACTTAACAATCACAATTACAAGATCTGGGTCAACCAAATTTCTAGGCATTATCTTAGATGAGCACTTAAAATTCAACCACCATGCCCAATCTCTTGTTCAAAAAATTTCTTTTGGCATTCACGTTATTATCAAATCGCACTCTTTTTTTCAGCCAAATATTCTCTTGTCTTTGTATTATGCGTATATTCAGTCATCTTTCATATTGCCTGTCATCATGGGGTAATACATACTTCACTCATCTCCACCAACTAGAAGCTTTATAAAAGCAAGTGGTACGATTGATGACATTTCAACCTTTTACATCTCACTCTGCTCCCATTTTTTGTTCCCTAAACCTTCTCCCCTTGCGCATGCTATTCAATCATAAGCGGTTGGTAATAATGTTCCGCCTCATAAATACGGAGTTAGGTATTCAAAGTTTTACCTGTACTGACCTCACTAATATTAATAACACAAGGTTTTCCGCACGTCACAATTTGCTCCTTCCTAAAATTCGAACTAACTATAGGAAATTTACTGTTATGTTTTCAGGCATATCATCATGGAATTCAATTCCGTCCGATATCAAATCATGTGCATTTGAAGCCTTCAAGCGCAAAGCTAAGGCATATTAACTCATTACGGAACTCCTAGTAGTTTTATTGTGCGATGTAAACATTAATAAATATATTTGTATTGTACTGTTCCTAATTTTCTTTTTATATTTTTAATTGTTTTTTTCTGTCCCTGTCAATACTTTACAGCATTGCTTGTTCCCCATGCTACCACCACCTAGTTTCGTATTAAAATGCTTTTTTTTTTTTCTTCCCGATGAAGACTTTTCTGGGTTGCATGTAGAGATGCGAAGTGAGGAAAAAAAACGGGAAAATTCCGGAAAAAAAAACTGTTTGTTTGTTTTTTTCGTTTTTTTCAGCGCAGTTGGAAAAATTGGCCAAATTTCCGCGGAGAAAAACGTACAGAAATAAAACTTAGGCAACACCCAGCGTTGAACGTGAAAACGAAACGCGAAACTGAAACACCAAACGACGGCTGACCACTCGCCATCGATATCACAATGTCGTACAAAAATCCCTCACGTGACTCGATCCTAGGCACGTGAGTGATGAAGCCCCTAAATGAGCGTGTTCTGTGACACGCTCATTTAGGAGCTTTTGAGAAGGCGCGATGGTGGCGCCAAGTGACGACGGCATGGGATGGCGTGTTCGTTCTCCGCGTGATCGTTCTCTGGCCCGCGCCGACCGCGCGTTGTTCAACATTGTGCTTGCGTTGCCTGTGAATTGTTGTAGGTTCTGTGTAGTTGGCGGAAAGCCATGAGTAGTGCTTGTGTGGCAGTGCGGCTTTGGCCTCGGTGAGCTCTGGCAATACAGAACCTGCGTTGTGTGATCCGTGTTCCTTGAAAATGCGGAGGTGGTGACGATTTAAATGTCGAAGTGGCGTAGCGCCTCGGCAGCGCAGTTCAGCGAACCGCGATGTGGCGTCGCCGTGTCCGCCTTTGCATAACGGACGTCGAGGGATGTGCTGCTCTCTACAAGTCAGAAAAATGTGACTGCGTCGACCGCCCACGGTTCAGCGCTGAATGTGTGGTTTGAGTACTGTGCTTGAAACGAGTGGTGCAGCTGTGGTGCCCTAATTTCGCACAATTGAGACGCGTGCTTTTGTGCAAAAAGGGCAACAAAACCTATCTTAACCCACTGAGGCGATGCTACAATGTCAAGAATGCCGTGCATGTTTATTATGATGGTAGTCTCTACAGCAAGCAAGCGTGCACTGCAGCTATGCTGTGAATATAGCCTCAACTCGAATGTGGCGTTTGCAGAACCCTTATGTTTCTGCTTTCAAACAAGCTGTATGTTAGGATTATCACTCACTGCTCACATGAGACATGGGAGTCCATCGTGTGGGTTGGGGCTCAGCACGAATGTGTGGAGTTGGTGGCTGTGTCAGGTGCCTCACTGAATTTTGTCATTGGAATAAGCTCAATGTAGGACACACCCTATACCTGATGGCTCACTTTCACGGATATTGCCTTTTCTTCCTTGAAATTTCCAGCCTCAGGACGCGCCTCGCATTATATTCGGGTTCGTGACACATATAATCACAATAAATTTTTCTTTAGGAGAGACCAAAAGCCGCTCGTTGCATCATATTTGTGGTCGTGTTACTTACATGCAAATCCAGTACTTTTAGTGCCCATTGACTGACTGAGGGGTGCAGGACTTTGGCAGTGGTAGCAGCACGAAAGCAGCTGCCCAAATGGTATACCCTATAGTGTTAGATTTCTTGTGCACATGGGTGTACTGTGAAAACACGTTAAAGGAATTCCACAGTTGCTGCAGCATCACGTCTGGATCTGTGGATCACTGAGCGGTTGTTTGATCACATGTCTGAATTTCTGTTGTCACTGAGCAGTTCTTTGATCATTAGCTTAGGCTGTATGTTTTCTACATATTATATTACAGCAATGGCGTCAGAGTAGCTGCAAAAATGGGATTTTGCTGTACAATCGCAGGTTGGTTGCTTTTCTGACTGTTACATTGCTCTATTTGCTGCAATTGCCGCTAAATGTTGCTTTACCATGTCTGGTGAATGCCTTGAACGTGAACCACATTTGGATGATGCTTGTGAAAGTATAACATACTCCTTGTATGCAAAGAAAACTATCACACCGGTAGGTGTGGTGGAGTCACTGATGAAATAGAAGTTGGAAAATGAAAGTTCTCGCAAAATCTGGAAGTTTTATGGCACTTGCCATCAAAAATGTGTAACAATCCAAGCAAACATAAAGTTAACCTACCTATTGTGAAGAATATTAAAGTGATGCTTCAAGTTATCAACTTAAAGCTTGATATACTGGTGCCAATCAAGGAAAGAGTTGAGATTATATAGAAGGATTCAGTGCAATTCATGTTTAATCAGCTTGGCAATCTTGTCAAAACGACCAAATAAAATTGTGACTTTTAAGAGATTGCCATGATAACGTGATGAGGTTGCTGGCATTATTTGGTGCTTGGGAAACAAAGCATCACAGGTATGTGGTGATTGAGCTTCTCAAGAAAGAAATTAGGTGTGCCACTAAAGATATCTAATGAATTGAACCCATAAACCACTGAAAGAAGAGTGTGCAAAGGCAAATGGCTACAGCTATATTTGCACAGTAATAGAAAAGTTGTAATTGGGCTGATGGTGCACAGGTGATGGATGTATATTGCATGTTCGAGGGCTTAATTTTTCATGAGCTACTCATTTTTGTTTTCCTGTTTTGTTTCCATGTGCCTTAGTGAGTGGAATGCCTGACTGCAGACTCCCGTCATTATGTACAATTAACGAAAAATAAAGTAAATTTTTCTATGGAACTCTTTATTTGTAACTTCTGTTCAGTTGCAAATGACGCAGTTGTCCCTACTCTGCACTGAATGGTGAAAGGGGGGGGGGGGGGGGTGAGCACATGCAGGCACCCTCTTTACTGGAGCTTTGGGGTGCCCTCACCATGGCTGCTCACATGCCCATTTTTCTGGCTGTAACAACCTAGAGTCAGTGCACAGGTGTTTTTAGCGTCCCAGGATTAAGTAAACTTGACGTCACTATGCACAAAATTTAGATTACGACAGCCCAAGATGGCAACTGCCATGAACTGAATATAAAATTGCCTATAAGCATGCATTGTGCAATTGAATGCCTGTGAATTCTGTAATGCCACTGTCATGAAATTGACTGGCATGGTTTGCTTGAAACTGAAAACATGTTCGATCCTCAGTTGTGGCACTCACTTCACTATAACATATTTGATAATGCATGTGCAGATTGTGAAGGAATTGAAGCCGGTGTTACTCTTGGTGAGAATCAGTCATGCTCATTAGAAATTATAGCTAAGGCTATATATACATTACTTCAGTTGAGATCGACTAATGTTGAGATAGAAGCTCAGCTGTGGCACATAGGTACAGGCGAATAAATTTAGAAAGAAAAATTCTGGCACAACCCATTTCACGATGATGCCGATGCTAATACGATAGCATTGAAACAATGTAGAGACATTGTATTGCCACCACAGAGATCAGTCATGTGTGAGCCGGGCTCCTCTCTCACGAGTCCCTCTGGACATGCTACGCCTGTTAGCAGGGTTGCCGCTAAGTCGGTGCTTGACATTCGATTCGAATCTGCCCAGCACCTAAGAAATTTTTTTTTGTCATTGATGAGCGGCCCGGCCCATACCTCGTGACCTATTTTTGTTTCAAACTGGGTGTCCTCAGCACAACAGCCCCAGTGCTCTACCCCTTATACCATGGATCACCCAGTGACCCAAGTTTACAGAAAAATAGATAAAGACCCGGACAGACAGGAAGATAGGATATTCCACACTTTTCAGGGTCTAAGAATGGTAATTCTAGGCAATATACACAACTGGCCTGTTACGGATACGTTGCCGGCAATGCAGGAAACAATTTACAATTTAGAGCTATTGGTAAAACCACAACAATATACACAATTTTGATTTCACAAGAAACAGTACTGCCATCTGGTTTATGTATTCATCTACGTCACAGGCTCCAGAAGGAGTATTGCGTGGAGGGGGAAGTTACATACACCAGAAATAGAAACACTTGAAACTACCCAAACATACTAATTTTTTGTCTGAAGGTTATAGTATTGTTAATGTCAGCAATGTTATCGAGAAGACCATTCCAATGCCTAATGGCACGTGGCAAAGCAGATAAGTCAAAGGCATTAGTTCGACCAAAAATGTTCTGGACGCTAAGGCAATTGTGCAAGCACCTAGATGTGTGGGATGGACAAACAAGAGGCAAGGTGGATGAGAGCTCACTATGAATGATTTTATGTAGCAGACAAAGCAACACTACATTCCGGCATGATTCCAAGGATGGTAGTGACAATGACAACGTAATGTTAGATACGCTCAAATATTGGTTGCAATCCCTGGCGATTAAACGTGCAGCACAGTTTTGGCTATACTCAAGAATGCGGATTAGATATGTCTGATGACGTGACCAAATTGAACCTGCCAATTCTAGTTGGGGCAAGAATAATGTTTGATATGCAAGCTTTCTTGTGAAGGAAGGAGCAGCATGAAGGTCGTATTTTTTTGAAGATTGATGATCAAAGCACTTGTGTATATGGAGGTTAATCGATAGTGCATACAACACTGCCACAGTGCAGTCAAGACATTGCAGTAGTGAAAAAAATTCAGAGCACTTATCAAACAAGGACATGTATGCAAACAGCAACACAACACACATGGAGATGAGATGCAGTGCAACAATGCCCTTGTAGCCTACAATGTGTGGTTACTCAATATTTAGAAGCAACGGCACTACCACTAGGGCAACTAGAAGTGTTGTGCATGGGTGACGAGTTGATCATAGTAGCAGCAGAAGGCACAGGCTGTGAACTTGCGGGGCGATCAGCTGTTGCGACAACAATGAACTGTAGACTGCCTAGGTCGAAGGGAACACAGTACGTTCGCCTGTTGGCTCTTCACTGATGTTGCGTAAGGGCCTATAATTTGTGCAGAAAGCATGTGGCCATCCATGGCTCAATCACAGTTGTATGGTTGTGGGTGCCGATATCGCTCTTAAGTTTTCCAAAAATGTGGGCATGACCAATTTGTTCGTCTGCAGTTTCACCTTTCTGTCACCACCAAAGAACACTGCCAATGGTGCAGTTTTTTAGTAGGCTTATTTTTTTTTAAAAGCACCTTAAAAGAACATTGCCAAGAATTTCTCATCAAATTGACAAAACACAAAGAACAAACCAGCTTAGCTAGCCTCCCCATTTTGCAAACAGAATAGCAGCTCACTTTGAAGAAAATGGGCCCATATTGTCATCATGCTTACTGAGGGCATGCAAAGCGTGGAATGCCAGATTGGGAGCAGTACTGGGGCACTCCTGACAATCTTCTCATGGTAGACATTGTCTTATAACACATGCTAGGCATGTATATATGCTACATGCTTTTAATGTGAGAAAAACTGCAAAGCTGGCGGGCAGCATATCGCAGCACCTTCGCCATCGGCGTCTGTCAAGCAAGGACTGGTTAATTAAATATTATTGCGTCGACGCTACCGAATAGGGCGGGCACAGAGGCGCCGCTCCAGGGCGCCGGTTCGCGAACTGGCCGTTGCCAAGACGCCGACGTGAATTGGATATTTCGAGCGTCTGCACAGCACGGATTTCACAGCGGTCTGCCACCACAGCTGCACCACTCGTTTCAAGCAAAGAGCACAAACTGAGGCCTCATGGCGTTCTGCCACCACAGCTGGCGCGCGCCATTCGTTTCAAGTACAGTACTTGAACCACACATTCAGCGCTGAACCGTGGGCGGTCAACGCAGTCACATTTTTATTACTTGTAGAGAGCAGCCCATCCCTCGACGTCCGTTATGCAAAGGCGGACGCGGTTCGCTGAACTGCACTGCCGAGGCGCTACGCCACTTCGACATTTAAATCGTCACCACCTCCGCGTTGTCAAGGAACACGGATCACACAACGCAGGTCCTGTATTGCCAGAGCTCACCGAGGCCACAGCCGCACTGCCACACAAGCACTACTCACGGCTTTCCGCCAACTAACACAGAACCTACAACCAATACACAAGCAACGCAAGCACAATCACACACGCAATGTTGAACAACGCGCGGTCGGCGCGGGCCAGAGAACGATCACGCTGAGAACGAACACGCCATCTCACACCGTCGTCACTTGGCGCCACCATCGCGCCTTCTCAAAAGTCCCTAAATGATCGTGTCCTTAGGTGCCTAGGATCGAGATTTTTGTACGACATTTAGACGCACGCGTCAGCTGCACCGTCAGTACCATTACAGTGTACTAGAAGCCTATTCTAGTACACTGTCAATGCCTCCTTTACTAAATGCCCGCCGCGTCGCTCGCTTTCCCATTGGAGCGGCGGTTCCCTTAGTTCTGCATGAATTCCGCGAGGCGGCGCTCGTTGCCTTTTCAACTTCCGGCGACGGCGGCAGCGGCGGCCGAATACTTCCGCCGGCTCGTTGATAGCGTCTGCCGCCTCCGAGACGGTAAAAAATGCTATAGTAATCTCAGAGGCCGCAGCACGTGATCTAGGTTGCAGGCGTGCGCCATCAGGGGCGCTCGTTGTAGTACCATGTAGGGTTGCCAGATTGGGCTATTAATAGCCAAATTGGGCTACTTTTTACGCGGCTTGGCGTCGAAAATTTCAAGTTGGCTACATGGCTATATTTTGGCTATTTTTGTATTAAGGACTGAAGGACGGGTCCTGGGACCACGTCAGCACTGCAAAAATTTGGGAACGCCGGTTTATGAAAACCCAAAGCTCATTGCTGCTAAAAAGTTATGTAGGCAATCTCGAGGGCTGTGTTTTTAGGCAATGTCGGCGCTGAGTGGATGGCGTTAAGTCATCGCTGCCGTGTTTACACGTCTTTCCAGGTTAAGCTCTCTTTTTTTTTTTTTTTTTTTGGTTTCGGCGCCATCTGCTGCCGATTCACGCGTGGTTGAGGAAGAAAACCGTTCTCAAAACTAAGCATGGGCAAGTGGGCGAAGTACAGCCGTGCATATAAGAAGTAATGGGAGAAGGACCCCTCTTTCAAAGGTAAATTTTACTTTATGCGCATATTTGGTTTTAAAAGCGTCTGGTGGTGCGTTGTTTCGGAATGGAGTAAGAAACTCGACCAATTTATTACTCTATTACAATATTTCCGAAATTCATTCCGCATTCGAAGGCAACTATTGCATTTTCAAGGCATAAAGCCATTCAACATTTAAAATATTGCAGTCGAGAATGAGGATGTTTTAAGGTAGGGTCAAGGTCTTGCATGAGGCTCCCACATGATCACGAACTTCGGCACAGGCACGAGCGCGCTGACGCACTTTGTACTCGCTCGTCGTCTGCCGTTATCGATCGGTAGCCACGGCACGGTGCGCGTGGAGGACCACTGCCGTTCCGTCCCCTCTTGCCCTTCTAGTCTTTGGAAACACGCAGATATATTGTCGGCCCACCGGCTTTATTAAAGAAAACACAATCGAATGCGCTATAGGATATTTATTGCGTTTCCTTTTTGCAGAAGCAAGAACGCACGTGCGCCATTTTCAGTTAGTGTGACGTAGTGACAGTAACGGAGGGTTCGCCAGCCTGCTCGAGCCGAGCGTGTTCGCGAAGAACGAGTTATCAGAGTGCGCGGGCTCGTTTCCTTTGCTGTTGTCTGCCCCGGCGGGCTGACCACCCGTAAAATGAGTATTTTTGGAACGTGAGAATGCTTTCACTATATAGGTATAACAATAGTGGTTGTCTATGATAAAAGAACAGGTAAATGAGCAAGAGGTATTTCCTTTTATTGCGATAGCAATTATATGGGCACACCAAGCGCATTTCTACTGTGGTAGTGGTCGTCGCTGTGAGGTTGCGTCTAAAGTCCAAAAGCGGTAACATCGTCGCCGCGCGCGTATGTGTTCCCTAGTGGAATTACATTTCTTTATTTTTTTCAAGTCACACTGAAGGTAAGGTACACAGCCCCCCTCGGAAGTTTGGCAACACACGCATTCGTGCCTGCATTCACAGAAACTTACGCACACGTTTTCAGATTGCACGGTTCAACGCTTCGATCGATACTGATACCACATGGGTTATTGGCAGCGCCGTAATCCAGGTGGCAATTGAAACTGTTAACTTTAATTCACCTCTTCTGCTACGGGCCAGCAGGTCGTTTTGTGTTTGCACTCAAAGGCGAATTGCAGTCACAACTGACCCTTCTTCGCACGAGGAAATTGCGAGAAGGTTTCAAGTTTTCTCCAGACTCCAGTGTGCCTTTAAGCGGCAGCATTTGCTAACTCAGCGTCAAGCTGCTTTCGAGTAAAATATACAAAATTGAGAGAGAGAGAGAGAGAGAGAGCGGGATATAAATAACATGCTTATCTTATGACTCAAGCTTAGGAAAGGCATCACTATTCTAAAATGCATTGAGCTCGGGCCGCCTCTTGGGCACTCGATCGTGACCAGCCGAAGCTGATCCTAGAGGCTGGAGCTGACAGTATTTTGCCCGACACTTATAGAAAAATGCCTAGAGTAAAGCGAGGCGTGAACTAAAGTTAGCTCACAACGTGGCTCAGTAAATACTGATAGCGTCATGAATCAAACGGAAACGAAATCCTTCGGCTCGTTGTAACAATAAGTGGTGTCCAAATCCACGTCTGAGTGGCAGCTCTCACTAGAATTCTTTGCGTGGATCTTGAGGTCACTGTTGTGCTGGTTGCATACGGCGAAAGTAATTTTGGAGTCGGAAATACGCGGTGAACCATCTGCACCATCTATAAGACACCTGCAGAACATCATCAAACTTTTGGCTATATTTCTGGCTACTTTTGGGTCACAAAAAATTTGGGTCTGGCTATCTTTGGGTTACATTTTGAGATCATTTGGCTATTTTTTGTTGGGGCCATCTGGCAACCCTAGTACCATGGAGGAATGGTCAGTACAGTGCCTATTCTAGCCACTGTAGCGTCGGCGTGGCTTCGTCATTCGGGTGTGGTTTCTCATGTTTTGGTGCCCGTTATTGTTCAATTTTGACTTTCCCTCGTGTGCTTGTGCTGGCGGAAGTCCACATATGAAGCCGTGTGGAAGCAGATTCTGCAATGGTACGGCCAATTTCCGACATGTGGATGTACTTCACGGTCGGGGAGACATCTTGATCCATGTTTCCATAGTCGAAGCCACGACGAAATAGCCACAGAAGAGACATTTCAGTGTTCTTTGGTCTAACTGCCGTAACAATTCTAAGAAGCCGCACCCGTCCACAGAGAACTGGGGCGCGATCTTGTACGCGTTCCAAAATGGAACGGAGGCGTTCCGTTCCATCAAGCCGCACACGATTCGTCAATTTGAACCGCGTCGTTCAAATTGACCAATCGTGCGCAGCTAGATGGAACGGAACGCCTCCGTTCCATTTTGGAACGCGTACAAGATCGCGCCCCTGAACGCGTTCGCGGTGATGCTTCCGGCTTGTCTTCGATTTGTTAAACCCCACATTCGTTTGTGAAAAGGCAGAAAGCATTTCACTTCTGTTATTTACATAATGAGACTTATGGCTTTTGACATTTGGCAATAAACTATTGACCGTATGCTCAAGAAAATTTGTTCTTTTCCATTTTTTTCCAAAATTGCGGAAAAAAAAGTAAAAAAAAACAGGTTTTTTTCCGATTGCTCAAAATTTTCGGAAATTTTGCATCTCTAGTTGCATGTACTACAACCACATTTCTGTACTCAAAGCTCTGTTTCTTTCTTTTGTTTTTAATTACCGGAGTCCTGTTACCTGAATCGTTTATGGTTTCTTTTGAACTGCTTCTACATTTTCCCTTTATATGTTATTGTGGCTAAAAGCTAACTGCATCATTGTTGACGCGCTAGTGCACGGCGTTTATTCATACTATCGCTTTATTTCTGAAAATCCTGATAATAGGAAAACAAGATCATTAGAAGCACCAACGGCGGCTACCTCATCCATATTTTTTCACTTCAACATAATATTTTAATTTCCAGTGTGAGCACCATGCACAGACACATTATATTTCAATGTGTACACAGGACAAAGTTTATTATATTTTTAAAGAGAAAGATGTAGCCAACTAACAATTATTTCTAATGATATATGGATGTATGGCATATGTCTAGAGAATAAATATGTTGCTGTATGTTCAACTCGCTACAAATTGCTTTGCGCCCTTTTTTGACACTGAAAAAGACCCGCAGACGTCAGTGACCCCTTCAGTAGAGTCTTTTATCAAAGGTGTGTGAAATACACGTGAATGATATATGCGCATCTCAGCGTTGCTTCTCTTTCCAGTAGGTAATGCTAGCTAGCGACTCACGAAAAAAATAAACTTTGAATAATTTACAACATTTATTGGGGATGGAAACATCGCAACGTGCATGCAGAGGTCATCAATATATATATTTAACTTAGTAACCGAAGTGAGGCCAAATCGAATATTCGCTCGAAATCAGAATCAATAGCAGTCATGTGCGGCAGCTTTTACTAGGACTCGGAATTTAAAAAAAGAAAAAGAGGCTGCAATTTCGCCGCAAAGGCAAAGCAGTATTAGTGATAGCGAAGCATAAGACAATTATTACACGAAGGAAGATTCTTCCCGTCTAAATCCGTGTACGAGTCGCACCCCCCAACTTGAGAGCACATATTTTTTTTTTAATCCAACCGAGAAGCAATCGCATTCATCGCTGATTCCGATCGCGCTCCACTGCGAATTTTCCCGCGCAGCGTACTTTCGCGCGCCGCACTATAAAAAAAATATGTGGTTGATCCCTCTTATATAGGAATCGGTATAGAACACGAAAGTGAAACGTGTCTTCACAGAAGTAGTGTAATGTTTATTGCACATTGATATATAATGTCTATTGGTGTTTTGTGGCTAAAGCGCCCTTAGGCGTTGATGCACCCACGCTGACGCCTGGTGGCACGTCTCCTCCATCACGACTACCAACGTCGATGACCATGAGCAAACCGTCGTGCATATGGAAGCTGCACTACGCTGCACACGCTAGCACAACGCGAAAGACGAAGCACGTAACTGACACACTAATACAACGCGCAAGACAAAGCACGTAACTGAATCGTCACCGAGTCAAATCAGCGCGTACAGCGCGTCGTAATTGCAGCCTCCGCGATCAACTTCAGAAACATTTTCAGAGCTAATTGCGGAGGCCACGCTCCGCTGTGCTGAGTACGGTGAACGCCACTACCAACGCCACCTAGCAACGCCACCTAGGTGGCGTTGGTAGTGCATCTTGATGCCAGCGTCCCTTCGAATGCTGGCATCGAGGCGTCGTAGTGGTGAGACCACCGAAGCGTTCACTGTCGGTGCGCGTTAGTGTCATAATGCAGTACTTCTCTTTTCTGCTCGTAGGCGGCGGCACCGCCCCGAACAAGAGCGTGGGTACACGGAGGAGTGTTAGATATATAAGGCGCGTCTGTGTAGCTCTCTGCAAATGCGTTTGTGGCGCAATGGGTTAAACGCTCGGCGATCTATCGTCGCGGACCGAGAGGTCGTGGGTTCGATTCCCAAATTTTGCATGTTTGTGGAACTTTTTCTTCTGGTTTCTTTCTTTGTATTATGTTCTATGACGTATTTCCGTGACGGAAATACGTCAGTGAAGTCTTGGTGGACCCCGGCATAAAACACTTTCGTGTTAAAAAAAGTCGGTTACAACTTATGGAGTTTTTCACTGGTCGATCTGGAGCGGCCGCCGAAATCCTGGAGCGAGCGCTCGCAATTCACCAACCCTAATCTGCCAGCGGAGAGCGAAAATGCTCCGCGCTGGATCGTACCGGAAGTCTGCGCACACACATCACAACAATCAACTTCCGCTCTGCATGTTTTAATGGCCACCAAGATCGCCGTCCCCCACCGAGCGGAAGTGACGTATTTTTTCGTCCTATTTCCGCCCGAATCCGCGTCTCGGCAGCGGAGCAAGTGAGAGCGATCCGGCGCCGAAACGACCAGTGAAAAGCGCGAACCCGCTCCAGATCGACCAGTGAAATTCGGATTCGCAGCCGTGGAGCAAAAAATCCTGCTCCAGATCGACCAGTGAAAAACGCCATTAAAAAGACAGGAGAGGCGCCCCGCCCCCCCTGATCACTGAAGCGCAGCAGCCGATTGCCACCGCGAGTACAGTGGCTGTACCGCGAGTAAAGAAATAGTCCCGCTGAGCGCTGACGCGACTCGGCCTAAAGTCCAAAAGTACCGCCATCTACTCTTTCCTCCGCCGCCTCCTCTCCTAAAGCCCTTGCTTTTTTCTTTACTTTTTGCTTGCGAAAGCGAAGTCGACGGTGGCACACCTAGAAAGTCTACGTTGAAGCTTTCAGGCCGGGAGCGCGCCGCCGCCGCCGCCGGCGACTGCGGCTGCGCAGAGGACTTTCACAATGGCTCCGAGGCGGAAAAAAGCAAAATATAAAGAAGTGAAAAGCGCGCGCTATCATCGTCCTATTGGAGATACAGGAGAGAGAGAAGCGGCGTTGATCAAAGGATGGCGGTAATTATCTTATAGAGGGACTTTAACTCGGCCTAGCTCGAAGCGCGGGCTGCCATGTCCTCCGTCGGCGGAGTCACCGGCCGTCCGGCTCATGAGATCAGTCTAGAGTGCGCGCCCATATTGGTGGATGCTCGTGTGCATAAGCCTTTGAGGGGGCAAATGCCGCGCCTTCTAAAGTTGTACACGATTATAGATGGCGAGAGGAGAAGATCACGGAGGTTTACGGCGGATTTCATACTCGCAGTTGTAGAAATTAGATAAAATGGCCCGGTCCCATATGTAAGGCTCGTCAAAATTGCGGCAAAAAAGCGCGGTCCTTACACGAGTCTGTACGTTGGTTAAATCGTCTATATGAATTGTAGTAACATTTATTTCCTAATTAAAATAACAAACGTGTAATGCACGCACCATGTAAACCTGTAATTATCTAGCTGGATGACCACGAGCAGTCGCTATCACAACGCTGGCATGGTGAAGAACGTCGACAGCGGGGGCGAACGGTTCGTACAGCCATGCGATTCACCGCGACTCCGAAAATTAGATTCATCATCATCATCTGCATATTTTTATGTCCACTACAGGACAGCATCTGCCAGCGATCTCCAATTACCCCTGTTCTTAGGCTTAACTTAGGCTTGGAGCGCGGAAAAACTGCCTTCGTGTTTAACTAAATCCGCTTGCCGCATGGCTCAACCAAGAGACGCCATTCTCTTGGCGGTGCAAGGGGACTCAGGCTGTAAAACTGAATTGTTTCCTACTCTAGCTGAGGTCTTGCACATACTCATATAAGCTCACAATCTTTCGAGGTCACACGAAGTTTCCAGTGTAACTGTTATTAAAGGTTATATATTGTTACGGGCCGCCTCCTTGCATTAAGGAAGAAGACGACGATCGCCGAAAAACGCTGCGCGTGTTCAGCCATCTTGGCCATCTCTGCCAACAATCCCTGTACATAAATACTATCCCGTTTTTGCCTATTTGACGCCCCGTCACACATTGGTGGAGGTACGGGGTAGAAGCAGATTCCGGTTGGTGTGCCATGGTGGTCGCACCGCAGCGCCGACCGCTTCGGAGCTCCGTCGTCTGGCGAGAATACCCAGCACCTCCCACCAATGTGTGAGATTTCGCCTACTTTTGAGGACCACCTAGCCCGCCTGTCGGCCATTCTTGATGTGTTTCGCCGCGCTGCCCTACAACTCAACTCCTCCAAGTGTCGTTTCGCTCGGCGTCACATCACCGTTCTCGGACACCTTGTTAGTGCTAGCGGTGTCCAACCTGACCCCGACAAGGTGCGTGCCGTCCGAGACTTTCCTGTTCCTCGCTCAGTTAGCGATGTACGGAGCTTTGTCGGCTTGTGTTCCTACTTCCGCCGCTTCGTCAGGAATTTTGCCGACATTGCCCGGCCGCTTACTGACCTACTCAAGAAGGACATCTCTTTTTCCTGGGGTCGTGCACAAGCTGCCGCATTCACCACCCTTGTCAGTTTACTGACTTCACCGCCCATTTTGGCGCATTATGACCCGTCGGCCCCTACAGAAGTTCGCACCGACGCTAGTGGCCACGGCATAGGTGCAGTACTCGCCCAACGCCAGAACGACCAGGACCGTGTCATTGCCTACGCCAGCCGCCTTCTCTCGTCGTCGGAGCGGAATTATTCTATAACTGAGCGCGAATGCCTGGCTTTGGTCTGGGCTGTGGCAAAATTTCGCCCTTATTTGTACGGCCGAACGTTTTCCGTTGTCACGGACCACCATGCCCTTTGCTGGCTCTCGTCGCTGAAGGATCCTACAGGAAGGCTTGGCCGCTGGGCGTTACGACTACAGGAATACACCTTTGACGTGCTCTACAAATCTGGCCGGATGCATCAAGATGCTGACTGTTTATCCCGCTACCCTGTCGATCCTCCCGACACCACCGAACGTGATACCGGTGACTTCGTCATGGCTATTGCAGATCTGGCCAACATACGCGCTGAACAGCAAAGTGACGACACGTTACGATCTATATAATTGACCGCCTCAATTCTCGTCAGCCCGACCCATCGCTTCGTCTGTTTGAGCTTCATGACGATATTCTTTACCATCGTAGTACCACTCCCGACGGCCCAGAGCTTCTGCTTGTTCTCCCCAAGCATCTTTGTGCTACTGTTCTCCAAGAACTCCACGATGCTCCGACCGCTGGCCATCTTGGCGTATCTCGCACATACGATCGCGTGCGGCGCCGGTTTTTCTGGCCTGGCCTGTACCGATCTGTTCGACGCTACGTTGCTGCGTGTGACCTTTGTCAGCGACGTAAACGGCCCTCAGGGTTGCCTGCAGGCCTTCTTCATCCAATTCACATACCCCAGGAGCCATTCTACCGCGTCGGTCTCGACCTCCTCGGCCCATTTCCTTCGTCTGCTTCAGGGAACAAGTGGATCGCAGTTGCGACCGACTACGCTACGCGTTTTGCCATCACGCGAGCTTTGCCGACTAGTTGCGCCACTGACGTCGCCGATTTCCTCCTTCATGACGTCATCCTTCGTCATGGTGCTCCTCGGCAACTGCTCACAGACCGAGGCCGCTACTTCTTGTCGAAAGTTGTCGATGACGTCCTTCGTTCCTGTTCGGTGGAGCACAAGCTCACTACTGCGTACCACCCGCAGACCAACGGGCTCACCGAAAGGCTGAACCGCACCTTAACCGATATGCTGTCGATGTACGTCTCTGACGATCATCGGGACTGGGACAGCGCTTTGCCATACGTCACGTTCGCGTACAACTCCTCCCGTCACGACACCGCCGGTTTTTCGCCGTTTTACCTCCTGTATGGCCACCACCCTGCATTGCCTTTTGACACGCTCCTACCTGCTGTTCTACAACATACCACGGAGTATGCCCGCGATAATGCCGCGTGATCCCATCTGGCACGTCAGATAGCTCATGAGCGACTATCCGACTCACAATTATGCCAAAAGGACCGTTACGACCGCAGCCACAGGCACCTCTGCTTTTCTCCGGGATCTCTTGTGCTTCTCTGGACTCCTTCTCGTCGCGTCGGTCTCTCCGAAAAGCTTTTATCGCGTTACACCGGACCTTACAAGGTTTTACGGCAACTTAGTGACGTGATCGAACTATGAAATCACCCCACTGAACAGTTCTTCACCATCTACCCTGCCATCTCGTGACGTCGTGCACGTATCCCGACTGAAGCCGTACTTTTCCGTCGCCTCCTCGTGTAATTAGTCTGCGCCGAGACGGCGCTCAGCCCGCCGGGGCGGTTATATCTTACGGGCCGCCTCCTTGCATTAAGGAAGAAGACGACGATGGCCGAAAAACGCTGCGCGTGTTCAGCCATCTTGGCCATCTCTGCCAACAATCCCTGTACATAAATACTACCCCTTGTTTGCCTATTTGACGCCCCGTCACTATATATATATATATATATATATATATATATATATATATATATATATATATATATAACCAGCTTTCCGAATCCCCCCATGTGTGGGGCTGGGGCCTGATCAGCTTTCCGAACCCCCCCTCCCTTATGTATGCATATATCTCGTTCGCGATCTCGTTCATCCACTGCAATTTTCCAGTAGCCAGAGCGCAAATCAATCGATGAAAACTAACTGGTACCGTGTAAGCAGTCCAGCACGTCTTCAATACGCGGAAGCGGATACACGTCCTTTTTGGTAATCTTATTCAGGTTGTGGGAATCCTCGGGTCCCATAACCGCTGCACGGGCAGTGATAGGGATGGTAATATCGATGAACGATTAATCGATTAATCGACTAAAAGTACGCCGCAAAACGATTAATCGTCATCGATGTGTACCTTTAATTTAATCGGTTTAATCGATTAAAGCAGATCGATTAATCGTTTTCCAGACAGTGACTAAAGTGGCGTGAAATTTTTGAAATCGTACTGTAGAATGCGGAGTACGAGCAACGACCGCGCGGCTGCGAAGACCGAGAGCGACTGTCGACTGTTTTCCCGAGTCATGTCGAGTTGGCCAAGCGCTTCCCCGCTTTACGCGCACGTCACACAGGCTGCCTGGGGCCCGGAGAGAGGCCGCCGCCGTGGAGGAAGAAATAAACTATAGGCGAGAGCATTACGTGAGGCAGCTAATCTTGGCAAGCGAACTCACCGGCAAGCGATTTCCTTCGGTTTTTACTTCGCAGTAGGGTCAACACGTGACCCTGAATGACAACGTATTGGCCGATAATGTTTGGTTCGCAGCAGTTTCAAATCAGTGCGCACCCGTTCACCTACGCTGCTGCCCTGCACCCGGCAGCATTAAACCTACCGCGCGCTCTGATGTGGCGATCACGTGTTGCGCCATTACTTCTTGATGTCAGTCGTGCTGCGATGTTCTGTTCTAATTATTCCTTCCTTCATGCCCACCCTCCTCAGTAAGCGCCATTTTTAACACAGAGGGTGTTAATTTTTAAGTTTTGCGGAATTTTTAGAAATCGCCTGTGGCAGGTAGCATAATTTTATCATTGAGCTGGGTTATTCGATGAGGCGCAAATTCGCACGAGAAATCGAAATACATGTTCAACTAATTAACAAAAAATCACTGATTAACTTCTTAGTTAATTACTTTACGACACATATAACAATTTACGAATTGTAGCCGGTGATCTTGTCAGGCGTATCCACTTGCAATGAATTTCCAGAATGACACCAGTTTGGAGATATGCGCCATCATACTCGCCGTAAAAATGCACTGTTGTTCCACTTAATTTTTTACCAAAATGCATTGAAGCACAAAAGTAACTGTAACGTCCATGTATTTCGTCCCACACTTTGAGAAATAGTATCTCGAAACTGGTGTCATCCTGGAAATTCATTTCAAGTAGATGCGTCTTGCAAACTCACCGGCTACAGTTCGTAAATTGCGATATGTGTCATAAAGTAATTAACCAAGAAGTTCATTAGTCAATTTTTGTTAATTGGTTGAATATGTCTTTCGATTGCTCGTGCTACTAATGTCCACCGCTCAACGATAAGAGTTATGCTACCTGCCACAGGCGATTTTTAAAAATTCCGTAGTAGTTGTCACGTAGTAGTTACGATGAAGAAAACAGTCGCAAAACTGTGAATGACGAAACGGACTTTTTATTGGGCGAGCCTGTGCCCACAAAAGCAAGTTTCACTCGAAGCACAACGATAGCGGCGAACACAATCGGCGATCGTCGAAATCTGATCAGCGGCGAAGCGCGTCAGCTTTTATACATGAGTCATCGAAGGTTCCAGAGTAATCTCTGGTACCCGCGTGTCTTCCAGAAGGTACTAGACAATTGGCGTCGCTCATACAATCAGATTACATAAGCGTCGGTGACAACTGACAACGGATAGAAGCATCGATAACGTTCGAGAAAATTCCGATACATGCAGGCGCTTCCTGCGCCGCTTCCTGTGGCGGTCCGGCAGCACCAGCCCCCCGTTTTGAGTACCTTTGGAGCAACCGCGGTGGCTCTTCTACTTAGGATATAAAGTTGTGGTATATACCATAAAAAGCTTAATTCTTGTGTATTCGAACTATAGATAATATTAAGAAATTGATTAATGTGATTTAGAAATAAATGTTCAAGAACAAGCATGAGATGCATGGTTTTTGCGAACTGTGTCTCAGTTGTGACCATATTTAGAAGAAATTACCGCATTTACTGCATTGCAGCTTGCTCTGTAGCTTTAGGACATATTTATTTCCTAGACGCAGCAAAACAATGTTAAATTTTTACTTTTTGGATAATTTGCTTTTGAAGTTTGCCAAAATATCGCAACTTCTGTTGTAAACATCCCGGCAACTACACGCTCAAGGAAGCTAAATTTTGGATAAACTAGAGATCAAGCAATTTCCAATTGGGATGCAAAATTTCATTTATGTACCTTTCTTGGCTTTCCTAATAATGCGACCGAAATTAAGCAATATTTAGAATTCTGGTCCTACTTTTGCCCATTTTTGCGGGAAGGTACTAAAGCTACGAAGGTGCGGTGTAAACCTAATAAAGGTACATGAATGAAATTTAGCGTCCTACATGGACGCTAAACTCTAATTGTCCAAAATTTAGCTTTCTAGAGCAAGGCTCTAGAAAGCTAAATTTAGAAAGCAAATTTAGCTTTCTAGGCCGGGCTGTTTACAACAGAAGTTGCGATATTTGGCAATCTTCAAAAGCGAATTATCCAAAAAGTAAAAATTCAACATTATTTTGCTGCGTATAGGAAATAGATAAATATGTCCTAAAGCTACAGAGCAAGCCGCAATGCAGTAAATGCGGTAGTTTCTTCTAAATATGGTCACAACTAAGACACATTTCGCAAAAACCATGTATATCATGCTTGATCTTGAACATTTATTTCTAATTCACATTATTCAATTTCTTTATAATATAAATAGTTGGAATTTACAAGAATTAGGCTTTTTTATGGCATAAACGACAACTTTATATCCTAAGTAGAAGAGCCACCACGGTTGCTCCAAAGTACTCGAAACGGGGGGCTGGTGCCGCCGGACCACCACCTTAACATTTGTTAGCCGGTGAAAAGCGGTCACCGGGGAAAGATAAACAAGCACACGTGTCAATATGAACACTCCGTATATTGCTTATTCCTTCACTAGTCACTAGTGGCAATTATAGTTGACCTCTAACAAATTAAACATTATTCTTTATCAAAATTTCCTGGTTCCACCTTTCAAGCGTTTAACTAGGTACTTACGTGAATAGATAACTGTGTTTCAGCCTTTTTAAAGCGCCCGAAAAAAGAAGTCGATTAATCGATTAATCGACGAAAAACCCCGCATCGAAATCGATTAATCGATGATACGCTAAAGCGACGAACGATTAATCGTTATTCGATTAAAACATTTAATCGACCATCCCTAGGCAGTGAACGTCGCGTCAAGCGCATGCGTGCCAGGGACAGTTGGGAGAGGGGAAACTTTCCTTCCGCGGGCGGCGCGCGGGAATGGATGGATGGATGGATGGATGAGGCTGAACCCTTAAAACCGGGCGGTGGCATACGCCACCTAGCCATGACTATTAACATATTTTGTACTTTGTGGTGGGTGAAATTTCACCCCTGCCTTGATTTTATCCACCAATCAGATAACCTCTGTTTGGTTATTTCTACCCGCTTAAAGTCTATTTTGCCTTCACTGTCCCTAAACCCCAATGCTTTGAAAAAATCAGCCCCGTTGCCTTGCACTGTAGGGTTAAGCCCTTTACAGAAAAGTATGAGGTGTTCAGCCGTTTCCTCTTCTTCTCCACACGCACAGCACTTGACTCGGTACATCTTAGTCCGCAATACTCCCGTCCTGGCTTCAAACAACAAAGAGCTTCCCCTAGAATTATCGTAGATATTTTCTTTGGCAATTTCTTGCTTGAAAGTTCGGTATGTTGCCAGTGCTGATTTCGTCTGCATCCCTGTTTTCCACAGACCCCTCTCTGTTTCCTTAACCTTTTTCTTAACCGCTGTTTCCTGGTTTGCACCCCTCCTGCAGTCCAAATATTTTATTGACAGTTTTCTGGTCAGCTTCCTCCATTTCATATCAACATTCCTCATGTACAAATAACTGAAAACTCTCCTTGCCCACCGCTTTTCTGCCATTTCTCTCAATCGCTCCTCAAATTCTATCTTGCTGCTGGCTTCCCTGCCCTCGAATGACGTCCATCCCATGTCACCCTGTACCCCCTGATTTGGTGTATTTCCGTGTGCTCCCAGAGCCAGTCTACCTACCGCCTCGCTGCTTAACTTCCAACCTTGCTCGAACATCTGATCTCATGCACAGGACCGCATTGCCGAAAGTCAAACTAGGGACCATCACCCCTTTCCAAATCCCTCTCACCACTTCGTACCTATTGTAATTCCACAGTGCCCTATTTTTCATCACAGCTGCATTTCTGCTACCTTTAGCTGTCACATATTTTTCATGTTCCGTTAGGTACTCAGCCCCATTGTTTATCCACACTCCAAGATATCTGTACTTATCCACCACCTCCAGCGTAACCTCCTGTATCCTATGCTCGCTGCCCTGATTATCATTAAAAGTCATGACTGCTGATTTTTCTTTACTAAACTTCAAACCTAAGCTATCTCCCTCTTTACCACAGATGTCCATTAATCTCTGCAAGTCTTCCTTGCTGTCAGCCATAAGTACAATGTCATCCGCATACATCAGTCCTGGTAATGACTGTTTAATCCATTCTCCTTGCTTGAAATAGGAAAGGTTGAAGCCAAGTCCGCTCCTCTCAAATTTTTTCTCTAATCCTTGTAAATACAGCATGAACAACAGAGGTGACAGAGGGCAGCCCTGCCCAAGCCCCTGCTGTATCTCTATAGGCCCAGATACCTTGTTTTCCCATTTTATAAGCACCTTGTTACTTTTATAGATATCTTTTAAAAGATTTCTTACTCCATCTTCCACCTCCAGAGTGCCCAGTATGTCCCACAAATCCTTTTGGATTACACTGTCATAGGCTCCCTTGATATCCAGAAAGGCAAGCCATAGGGGCCTGTGTTCCTTTTCTGCTATTTCAATACACTGTGTCAATGAGAACAGATTATCTTCTAACCTTCTTTGTTTTCGGAACCCATTTTGTAGTTCCCCCAGCACGTCCTCGCTCTCCACCCATGCCTGCAGTCTGTCCTTTATAATCTGCATCACCACCCTGTAAACCACTGACGTCACTGTTATGGGACGGTAGTTGTTTATGTCGGCTTTGTCCCCCTTTCCCTTATATATCATGCTCATCCTGGCGCTGAGCCGTGCTCCCTCAAGGGCTGCAGAAGATAGCGCCAACCTTTCCCTTTCCCTCAAGAACCACTTATCAGTCTCCACCCGTCGGGGGCTTTACCGTCCATTATCATTTTGCTCACTGCCTCTCTTAATGCTTTCTTAGATTTTGGGCCCAATGTCTTTATCAAATTAACATAATTGGGATGCCATGAGGACCTGTCGACGTGCTACTAGGAACCCTCTTCTCTGCCCTTTCCCACTCGCTTTGTGCCAGTGGAGCCACTGCACTGACTAGTCCATCCTCACCTGATTGAGCACATGCTATGTTTCGTTCTTTAAATTTTTCTGTCATCATTGTTCTTATATGTTCCATTACCTCATCTCCCTCTAGTCGAACACCTTGAGCTGTAACTATAAACCTCTGCTCTAGGCTAGTCTTATTACTCAAGGAGTTGAGATGTTTCCAAAATTTCTTCGCTGCTTTTCTGTCCTTTTTGTTTACTTCTGACAACCATTGGCTCCCCTTTCTTCTGATCTTCTCATTGATCAAATTGGATGCTTCCCTTCTACAGTTTAAGAAGTTATTCCATTTTCTGCCTACATCAGCTTCTGGTTCACCCCTCTGCTTTGAATATCTGTGTTCCCTGGATGCTTCCTGACGTTTCTCTATGGCCTTCTTAACCTCCTCATCCCACCAGCTCTTGGGTTTACGTCTTCTGTTCCCTTTTGTCCTGACTCAGAATCGCAAGCGCTATCAGCGCCACCGGGTGGGTCACGTGAGATCCCGCTGATATTGCCCGGGTCTCTCTGGTCCCCAGCAAGCGGCGACGGCGGAAGTCTCCGCCATCGCTCCCGTACACATAAACGAAGGAAAGAATTACTCAAGCAACCACCAAGATAATCTGAAAATAAATGGGAAGCGGAATGCAGCAATAATGAAACACAGAGCACTGTGGGGCGACAAGGTGGTGCGTGGAATCTGGAAAGGAGTAATGGTCCCAGCGCTAACATTCGCAAATGCCATTCTATGCTTAAAATAGGATATCTTGTCGGGTTTGAAAGCTAACCAAAGATCAGTAGGCCGGTTGGCTTTGGGAGCCCACCGTAATACCACAAATGAGACAGTGCAGGGTGACATGGGTTGGGCCTCTTTTGAAGTCAGAGAAGCACAGAGCAAAATTAGTTTTGAAGAAAGGCTCAGGAACATGGATGAAAATAAATGGGCGGCTAAAGTGCACAAGTATCTCTACATGAAAAGCGTGGACAAAGAATGGAGGAAGAGGTCAAGGAAGTTGGCAACCAAGTACAGGATAATCTAAAATGTAAATAGACAACCAGGAGTCAACAGAAAGAAAGTGAGAGAAATAGAGACCGTGAATTGGAAGCAAATAATGGAAACAAAAAGGACAATGGAGATTTACAAGAATGAGTAGAAATAAATTAGAAGGGAAAATCTGTACGATAAAACAAAGGGCAGTGCCTTGCTATTAATTTGAGGCTCGAGCCGGTTGCCTAAGGACCAAAACATACCGGAGCAAATTTTATTCGGAACTAGATGAGGCATGTGTATGCTGCAGTAAAGATCCCGAGAACACTCAGCACATCCTAATGGAATGCGACGGGATCCACCAAGTGAAAACCGCAGGTAATGTGCAACTCCCAGAAGCGCTTGGGTTTAAAGTGGATAGGAAACATCAACAGATCAGCTGTAGTGATAAGCAAGAGACGATTAGAGTACTGGTGGAAAAAAAAAAAAAAAAAAAGGAGGGAAATGATGGATACGACCTGATCTCTTAAAATCATAGCTAGGTAGCGGTACAAG